>NW_010244698.1:0-1998 GCF_000690775.1 Eurypyga helias | reverse complement strand
GCGGGGGCCTTCGCTGCCTCGGTCCTGCGACCCCCCGGCAAGGGGGGCGGCACGGGGCCCTCGCCGGTGGCACCTCCTCGGAGCACCTGCCAACAGCAGTTTTCCACCGGAGAGTCGATGGGGTAAAACCAACTTCAGCCGCCCAAATCAGGGGGAGAAATAAAATAAGCATCTCCTGGGTTGTCTTCTGAGGGCGAATGGACAACACTGACATCTACGTCGGCAAACAACCGAAGGGTGTACATTTATGGGAAGGAATTCATTTTAAATGGTCGAGACTAAAAGATGAGAAAAATATATTTCCCGGACAGGTTTTTTTTTTTTTCCCCTCCGAAACTTAGTCGTGTCAATAAAATACAAGTAAATCGTAAAAGAATGGTGCGAGAAAACACTTCGGCCGTTGGCAGAGCTTCAAAAATTGTTTTGAAGTGTTGAGGAGATATTGAAAACTTGAATGGTTACTGGTCCGTCAACACAAACCCGAAATAAATGAATTTCCTTGCTGTATCGCCAACTAGCCTTTAAAAGAGCAATTGACTCGGTTTAATTTTACGGCGATATTGTAGATAAAACGCACGGTTGAGATAACGATGCACCTTGTATGATTTCTTCTCTATGATCAAAGGGATCTAGTCATACGTGTGTGAGTATATGCGATTAATCGCTCTGAAAAAATATTTAAAAAACAGAGTCCCAATAAACATATACTTCTCGTGTGCATTTTCGTGAAGATTTTAATTCGTGAAGAAGCAAATTATCCTCATATAAACATGGGATAGAAAGTTCTCTCGGGAGGCATATAGATGCATATATTATATATATTAACATATATATAATTAGTATGTAGTTGTTTCCAGGGGAGACAAGTGGAAATACACACAACATACAATGACCAGGCGAAAGTCACACCGCTGTAGTGCACAGAGAATGACCGGGGTACAAAATCTACACGTAAGTCCTCGCAAAACTCCCACGCTGCAATATTGATTTAGAAATATATAGGAGAATGGTTAATAGCCGATATAAAAAAACAATTAGTTTGATTATTTAAATATCAAGGGCGGCGCTGAAAAATGTGGGGTTTTTTTGGTTTATTTTGGGTTTTTTTCTCTTAATGCAAACCCAGGCTTCCCAGCCACTAGCAAAGGCAGAGTAATAGTTAACAAAATAGATTGTACATTTTCTGCGATTTGCGGTGTGGAAAGCTCTCTCTCTCTGTCTCTCTCTTTTTTTTTTTTTTTTCAGTGGGAGAAAATAATTGAGGGAAGAGTGGAAAACGGGAGGCGATAAGAAGAAAACCTGCCTTTGTTCTCTCTGGTTATTTTCTACTAATTATTCTGTCCATTGTGACAAAGTAGCAGTTAAGGATAGATTAGTGTAAATAACCTCGCATTTCACTCCCAAACCCTGCAACTTTCTGGCCCAAGCCGTGCCATGGTGTTTGTGTTCCTCCCCTTCACCTCAAACAGAAACTCATTGAGATTTCAGATCTTTGAACTTTGGACAGATCAAACTGCCAGCGCTCACCTTTGTCTCCAGTCACTAGGATTTAAAACACATGTAGCCTCATGGCAGAATCCATTTGTCTCTACGAGGTTAAAAAATGGCATCCTCCTCTCTTCTCCCCACCCCAAAACTCCCGCATTTGGTTGAATTCATCGAAACGACCGTTTCCCGGAACGGTGTCTCTGCGGCAGGGGCATCGCTCGGGTGGCTTTTGCCCAGGCGGGTTTTTAAGGGATGCTCCTCTCTTTTTTAAGTCGTTATTCTGCCACTACTGTTTTACTGTTGGTAACCTAATTTTCCCATGAAATGCTCGTACACCTGCTCGTTATTCCAAGGGGGAGCTACGGGCAGAATGGGAATTATTACTACTATTCCCATTATTGCTATTATCACCATTATTACTACTATTCCCATCATTGCTGTCATTGTTACCATCGTTGTCGCAGGCAGCAGGCGGGACGCGCTGCACCCGAGTGCTGCGATGCCCCCGCT
>NW_010244697.1:0-431 GCF_000690775.1 Eurypyga helias | reverse complement strand
CCAGGTTCAATTCTGTCAGGGTTTTCGCATTCCTGATCTGATCTAGTAACTTCCCTGTCCTCTTCCTAGGCCCCCTGCCCCTGCTTCCACCTACTGTAGGCTGCTTTTGTCTGCTTCACTATGTCCAGGAGCCGCTTGTTCATTGAAAGTTAATTTCATTGAAAGGTAATTTTTAGGCCCAAAATACAAGAAAACCAAAGTACAGGAAAAGACACCAGAGCAAAAGGCCCTGAGCATGGACGACCCTCAGGGTTTGAGATTCCTTACCTGAGACTCAGAGATCCTTCCTTACCCAAGGCAGAGAGATCCCTTCCTCGTGACAGCTCCTCGCTCAGTGACTGATAACATACTGAATTAATCCTAATGAAACATTGTGAATCCGTGATGATACCCACCATTAATTATTAAAATCTTTGTATAGTTAATTCCAT
>NW_010244696.1:1991-16379 GCF_000690775.1 Eurypyga helias | reverse complement strand
TCCCGCCGGCCCTCGGCTCAGTGTAACTCCGGCACGGGAGGAAGGCGGACGGCGTGGGGGGGATGAAGGACGAAGCGGCGTATTTTTTCTACCGAAATATCACGGGTTCCTGCGATGCCGCAGGTTGCAGATGAGGCGTTGCTGCCGGTCTGCCCGGGCATGGCTGGAGGGGGAATTCAGTCGGCGAAGGGAAGCCGGCCTGGCTGTGGGGTCCCTGGCACAGTCCGACTGACGGTGTAGGTGGCTGTCACATACACAAACACCGGGAAGCCGTATACTTGGCACCATGCCCCCATGGAGCTACACAGAAAACTTCGTGGTGACATGAACTGACAGACGTTGATCTTGGCAAATATTGGGAATACATTTTTATCGTTCAGCGTGTTATAAATTAGGGTTCGTAGGGGTAGGAGGGTATCTTACGCATGTTCCTGAAGCAAGTTGGCGTTAGTCTTGCGTAAATGTGCGTGGCGGCATTCGCTCCGTCATGGGAAGACCAGGAGTAGAGGCCGCGGTCGCTGTAGCTGCAGTGCACAGGGTAAAGAATTCCTGCAGCCTTGCCAACTCGCCTTGGCATTACGAATGATTAGAGAGAAATTTTTACTGAACTTTGAAAGTATTCCAGAAAAAATCCTTTCATCTTTTGTCGGCTTTTTCAGATTGTGAATAATTTGACAGCACCTGTAAAGCACTTTGCAGTTGTTACATATGAAGTACTAAGCTAGATGTGTGTGCCTTGAGAAACTGTTAGGGAATAATAAGCTTGTGCTTTAGTAGGCCACTAAAAATAATGCAATTCACACCTCTGATGCTTAAGATCTTTTTTTTAGGTGCTTACAGTATTTATTAAAAAAAAATCATTGTGATTTATTGTGCATGTGAGCAACAGAAGTCCCTGCCGCTTCCTATATAAGCACGCATGGAGAAAATGTGCGTTTGGGAAGCTTTAGAATTGGCAGACGTGGGGAAAACAGTACCTCTGATTCATAAAGGGGGGAAGAAGTCACATCAGTGTTTCTTCAAAAACGATCCAGTTAGATTTGCAGGTATATCTTGCCTTCAATTCCAAGTGAGAGCAAGTGTTTTTAGGGAAGGGAATTTTAATATGGGAATTGAATTGTTTTTTTATTTAATGCTTTATGGATCAGCATGTTATGTGAACCACAAAGAATATGAGATTAAGCGCTGTCTTTACTGGTAGAGAAAACAAGCTTGGAAGTGACTGAACTTCAAATTGGCCCTGACTCGTGTAGAATCTTGCCTTGGACAACAGATTCAAGATTCCCTGGGATGTTCTAGCTGAGCTGTAATCTTATTTGAGTCCACCTTCTCCGTAAGAAGGACATGAGCAGCAGCATTTGAGATGGCAACTCCTGTTAAGAAGTCTGTGTGTTGCTAAATGTATAAGTGAATTTAGTTCAGGATTTGAATTTGAACACACAAATTCAAGTAACATCAGGGAAGGTGTTTTTTTGTTTCTTTTTTCCTCTCTGATTATTCCCTTTGTATTAAGGGGAGCAATAAATTTGCAGTTTACGGTAAGGAGAAGTATGGTTGAAGCATCGGTAACAGATGGAAATGGCTTGTGTGGGCCTTTTCTTCAGTGGCTACTTGCAAAATAAAGTGAGCAGGATTTGACCAGAGAAAAACTCAGTGTTCATTTAAAAAAAAAAAAAAAAGTGTTTTGTTATGTCCTTTTTGGTTCAGAATGTGTTGCTTTTGCCTGAAAAATAAGAAACTGATATAATGTAGCTTCTGACACTGATGATCAGCTTCTACAAAATAGCAAAAAGGAATGTGTTCAATATGAAATTCATGGCACTGCTCTGATGTTTATCGACTCTGCTGTCTAGAATATGATTGACTTAATGGTCAAGAATGACAGTAATTTAATGCCACATTATTATGGGGAAGTGATGATTATAAATTGGACTAGAAATAGGAATTGGATGAAGTGAAAAATGAAATTAATTTAAACACTCAGGTGAGAACAGTTGACAGTGTTATCAGGAGAAACTGGCCAAACATAAATGTCATCCACTGTAATTATGCTCACCTACAGTAACCACGTAGTTGTCTCATTTTAATTCTTTTATTGTAAGAAATTATCCTTCATATTCCTCATCCATTTAGGACTTCTGTATGGCACTTGTTAGGGTGTTCTGTGCTCTGAGGACTTAATTGCTCCAGAACTTACTGGGAAGAAAAGAAAGAAAGAAAAAAATCTTGTGTTTGAATTTTTTGTGCTTTTCTCTGGTGATAGAGAAACAGTGCTAACAGGCTAAAAAGTACAGAGGTTTTCCTAACATTTTCAGAAGCCTGATTTTTTTTTTTTTTTAAATCTATATTCCCCACAGAAATTACTAACTGATTGTGGTGGTATATGCCCCCAATTTCTTGAATTATCTGAGAACTATACTTAATAGCCAATCACTTTTGGGTTCCTTGACAAAGCAATTTCTCAATCTTCGCTTCTTTGTGTTCTGACTTTGGCCTTTTGACAAGTTATGAGATCAGGCGAGGTCTGATGTTACTTGTCTCATTCTATATGCCTACCTCTTTCAAAGGGTATGTGATTGTACCTGGGATGCTTGTATTTTACAGGCTCTTAGTGACTTGATTTCAGAGGGGTCTTTGAAATTTTACAATCCAGTTCTGATTTCTGAATAGATGAAGAAAATGGATACTTTTCACATTTTTGGTGGTTTTTTATTTATTTTTTTAATAATTTTATTTTTTTGTATGTTGGCTCATGGGTAGGATTTGCATCTGATTTAGTATAGGGCTTTAAACAGTTAGTGTCTTCAATTTGAGAAGAAACATGGTTAGGAGAGAATTTGTTTTTTTTCCTGCTGAGTCCATGAAGAAATTATAGAGACAAGAACAACTCGGGGAGATAAGTTTCAGGAGAGGGAAATGAAGCAATGATGGTGAAGCTTGGCAGTGTAAACCGAGACACCTGGAGGACTTTGAAACGCCTGCTTCTGGGTGTTCCCACATGGACCAGCCACCTTGAATCTGCCTGGACTTTATAGCAAGGAAAGTGTCTGATGTAGGCCAGAAAGCAGCTGCAGCATATTCTGAGCATGTGCTAGTCTGTGCCCTAGCCTGTGATTTCCAGCACGCATGCATGGAGGAGCTTTGTGCTATTGACTGCTGAGTTACTTGGCCAGGAGTAGAATTGGAAAAATATTTGTAAAGATTTTATCAGATTTGTGTTTTAGTTGCCCTTTTAGCTGCAGAAAAACTTAGACATTGGTAAGCTTTGACACTGAAGTCCCTTTCCAAACTTTCTGTGGACAGCAACATTTGACTTCCTTTCTTGGGAAGAGGTTTTGCACACATGAGGTAGCTGAACTAGAACACCTTTTGTGCTCCAGGCTGTCAGTGGACAGCTAAGTCACTCCAAGGGTAGATAGTCTGTGGGAACTGGGGTAGTATTGATGGGTCTTTACACACCTACATACATGGCTAACTCTTCAAAATATGCCTCTCTGTTGGCTTGAGAAACAAGAGATGTCATTTCAAAAAGTGATGTTCCAGGAGTGAATGCTGTGCAAATCCCTTTCATGCTTGTGCCAGCTCGAAGCTATGACTTTGATATCAGCAGTCAGATTTCTCTGTGATGAGAAAGCATCAAAATATGTAAACAGTTATGAGTAAAATAAATTGGAGGCTTCAGAACATCAATAATACTCAAGAATGTATGATTTTTTCTCTAAGTTAGGTGACTGCTCTGAAAAATTATGTAAATTGAGAATATGTTCTGCCAAAAAGTCTGTAGCAATATGCTGCAGCAATTTAGAAAAACTGTAATTGTAGAGAATGAGCTTTATAGAGGGATAAATATTGTAAATATTTTGATTCATCAGTACTTAAAGGTTATGGTTGTTCTGAAGAGTGTCTTTTTCTGCAACCATCTGTCTTTATTTTTCCTGACAGAACTTATATGTATGGTGGCGGTTTTTGACAGTATGGAAGATGTGATGCTGCAGCCTAATTTACTGCAGTGTTTTTCCTGAATGCTGCCATTACTTAGGATGTATCGTAAAATGTGTATGTGTATTTTTTCCCCTGGTAGTCTAAACTTTAACATCTTCCATTTTTCTAACCCCTTGCACTTCCAGAATAGTCTCTCATTACTCTTCAGTAAGAATACACTTGAAAAAAATGATCAGCATCACTAGTTTGGATCAAAGGGGGCTTTTGTTTAGGAGGTATCATGTCTAAGAGTGATTGAGGTCTGTTTCTGCAGTGTTGATATGACTTGATTTCTGACCTGTATGGGTTCGTTCTTTAAAAAAATGATTGGGTAAGTGAAAACAACATTGCCTAGATTAATAAAAAAATTTTGAAGTGGACATGAGCCAGTTTATGGCCTTATTATGTCTGAAACATTTTCCGTCAGGTTTCACTTCAGGTTAAATAAAGTACAAGGGCTACTGACCTTTGTAAGCGAAGCTGAGATTCTACCTGGCTCATCAAGACAGGTAAAAACCTGTGGTTGAAGAAATGTCATCACGATATGTAGAATATATTCTTTCCAGGTTTATTTTTTCAGTTCCCTAAAATGGCTATTAACCTTTTTTTTCCAACAGCTACATTATAAGAGGAGAGTGGCTTTGAATATTAATCTTTCCAGATCTAATGCAGATTTTAAAACTATGTCTTTAAAGCAATAATAGGTGGTCAAAAGGTTCTCCCTTTGAGGGGATACATCTTCTGTGTGGATTTTTTCTGTGTTACACTTGGTTTTGAAAGCCCTCTTTCAGTCAGTGACCTTTATTTTTAGTTGCATAAAACAAAACAAAAAAACCCAAACCTGAGGTGATGTTTTCAGAACAGGACTGGGACTTTGACTTCAGTGAACGGTGGAGATCAAAATAGAGACCTCAAAAGCTAAAGGCTCAAGTGTGGAACTTCTTTGGTGGGGCTAACAGTACCTGTTTTGTGGGTTTGGAAGCCAAACTTCCTTTTTTTTTTTCCTTCTTTTTTTCTTTTATCTTTCTTTTACTTTTTTTTCTCCTTTAGTAGAAAACCCAGGCAAACAAACAGGAAGGGAACAGAACTCCTTTCTGGCAGGGACTCGGTGCATGAGGAGTGCAGAGTGCACTGGAGAGTATGCCGTGCCCTTGCTGCACTGAGCTTCTCATCCTCGGGGAGGTTACATTAAAATACACGCAGCATCTCTCGTGGGCTCTGGTGACTTCTGCATGCAAATGCAACTACTGTATTTGCTCGTTGGGAAAGCAGATAGGAAATGGAATGATGCAATACAACTCTGAGATCTCATGCGTTCACTTTTCCTGCGTGCGCGCCATCCTCCAAACAGGGTCACAGAAGTGCAAAGCCGCAGGAGTTGCTCAGATGTAAGTAAGAGGACTGGATGTGCTTTGCTTGCTTACTTAGGGAGGATAACTGTGAATGGAGGTGGAACAAAAGTAGGAATTCAGCTTTACAGAGAACAAGTCAAACTCTAAAATATTTCTGTAGCCAGGGCTGGCCTTCTAATGCATGAAGTTCTCTTATAGCAATGTACCTGGTGCCTCAAGTATATACTTGGTTTGAAGCATGCCTTTTTTCTTTTTTAAATTTTATTAGTATTTTTCAGTTTCTTTAAGACCTTTTAATCAGGTTCAGTGTGGTAGGTTCTTTAAGGAGTCAGTTTCCATGCTTTAGATCTTTGGATGCAAATGACAGAAGAGACATACTGAAGATGAGAACAAGTTATGCACAAAACTAATGTAGTTTGTAATTCTTGCGACTGTCACATTTCCACGGGATTCCAAATCTGGACTAACTTAAAGGGAGGAAAGCTGCTAGACAGGCCATTTAAATTTACTGTCTTTACTCTTTAGAAGTAACTTGCACTGTGGACCGTGGATGTCAGCATGGGTTTGTAGTGTAATGCCAGTGGGATGGTGGGAACGCAAGTGTTGCCTGCACTGTGGGGCAGTAATTTTTGTGGCAGCGCATGGAGCATACAGGGGAAGGGAAGTGGAAACCTCTTCAGTGGCATAGGTTGCTTCAGTGAATTACACATTATGTTTCTACATTTTGTCCTGTCAGTGTACTGTGAATGTTGAAAATTGTTATGGAAACCCAAGGAATGAATTTTCACAGGCCTGCATCTTTGGTTTCTGACTTACTTATTCTTTGACCCAGGTAGTGAGAGAGATTATGATGTGATTACAAAGTAGCCCACAGCAAACCAGACCAAGCCCTAAACACTTAAAAGGAGGAGAGGAAAAAATAGATAGTACAGCTATGGTGATATAAAGATATGAGAGAGGTTTTGTGGTTGGTTTGTTTGGATTTTTTTTGTTGTTTTGTTTTTTTTTTCTGATCCATTTGATATAGTCTGTGGGAGGAAGGAAAAAAGGACAAGACTTCCGAACAGAAGCGTTTCTTTTGCTTAGACTAGAAGAGGACATAGAAGTCTTAACTTGTTTGATTCTTTTCTGTTTCTGATCTTAACTAACAATCAAAGATTGAAAATTATTTAAGATTTTTTAGGCAGTTTTCCTTGAAACAGAGGCTTTTCTCCAAATAAAGAAAGTTGTCTCCGACTAAGGTGAAGAAAATCTGGAGCTGTAAATTCAGAACCTTGTATTTGAAGAAAAAAAAAAAGTGCCCCTCTATCTGTTCTCAGTTAGGATTATTTTCCATTTTTTTATCTGTGTGATACATATGTTTGAAAACTGTCAGAAAAAACAGACTTTATCAGAACATTCGCTCTAGTGGATTTACAATCCCTTATGCATCTTCTCTGTAGAGATGGGTGACACTGAGTAGAAGCTGTGGAACAGTGTCCCTTGCCTTTCTATCATGGTTTGATACAAGATTTTCTGCAGCAATACCAGCATGAGGTACTCGTGATCCTTCTGTCCTCCTACTGCAGCTTACAGCGCTTGTGTTTTGCTGCTGTCACTGTTTGTGGAGGTGCCCTGGGGACTGGATCACCAGCGTGCCTCTTGTTGTTTTGAGGGGAAAAAAAAAACAAACCAACCCCAAACCAAACCAAAACAAAAACCCAAACCCTAAAAATTAAAAAGTACCTTCCTGGAAGTGTCTGTACACTTAAGCCAGGTCAGGCAAGTACGGAAGTACAGAAGCCAGTGTTGCTGCTGAACTCATACCCATTCTGTCTTAAAAGAAGAGCAACCAGCTGTTTTGCCCTGCAGTGGATATATGCAGGCTAGAGAAAGACATGTTGACTCTAAGTTAGTGCTCAGTTTTCTTTCATATACTAGGATGTAAAAGGTGTTAAATTAGTGTTTTTATTTACCAGATTCTTGCACTGAATTGTAGTAAGCAAATGTTTTTACTGCCACTTGCCATAAATAAACAGAAGGGTGTTTGGAAACCCTGACCAGCTTCTGTGTAGGAGAGCGCAATCATAACAAACTGGTTCTGTGAGAAACTGAAAACAAATAAAAGATGAGCTGTGATTCATGGTTTACAAAAGCGAAAGAGTTTGTGCCTAAAAGCAGCAAGTTATTTTCAGATACTGAAAATCTTTGTTTGCAAGCGTGGGACAATTTTCAGTAACATTTCATGTTCTCCTATTTTCAGTCTTTAGAAGATCCCAGGAAACCAAAGGCAATGATTTTAACCACCTCTGGCCTCAGAGAAGGGTGAATCTCCCAACTGCTGCATTCAGTACTGCTAGAAGTCTTTTGAATCTCCCCAAGGTATTTCCAAGAATATTTCCTACCTGTTTCTGAGTGCTACAATCTTGCAGTCACTTATGATGTTGCAGTTAGCTAAAGCAAAATATCCTTTCCTCTAACAAAACTTTTCATACAAGGAAAGCTCTTTTAGTACTTAAATGAATGAGATTATTACCTACGACATTGAAGTTATTTTCCTTATTATTTTGTCTTCTTGGGATTTTTCAGTCTAACGTTACTGTACAAAGTGATAGGTACACAATACTCAGATGAGCAGAGCATTTCCAGCTGTGCAGCTGAAGGATGTATGTATTTGTGAGTTTGTTTATTTTTAAGTAGGAGTTAAATGACACCAAAATCCCAAAATCAGTATTCCACTTTTATGTTGTACTGATGCTTAGTTTTTGTGACTGAGTAATGTTTGAGTATCTTTATGGTTGATAACTCACATAGATGTTTTTGCAACTTTTTTGTGATTTTCATGCAACCACACCTGTGGCCCAAAGAATGTCTCTATCCTTGTAAGAGGTGGGTAGCCTCAGACTAGAAATGGGGCTGATGAAATGGTAATAAAAATCATGCCTAAAGCTGCACATTTTTCTAAGTTATTCCCTATGTGAAGCAGAAATCTGTCTTAAACAATTTTGGGGCCTTCACAGAGAATCTCTTAGTTTAAGGTTCCAGTGGAACCCTACAACTGGCTGGAGAATAATAACCATAGATCAAATGTTTTTGTGACTGTGATGGTAGGAAAAAGAAATAGTGTTTTACAGAAGAGAAGGGATGAAACCATCCATATAAACATACCATTAGGGTGTACAAGTTGACTGTGCTGTGTAGAGGTACCTATTTAGCCTTGAACGAAGTAGCAAAGCCTGCAGGAGCAGTATTGTTAGCACAGTGCTTTATGTGGGTAACACGTAAGAAACCACTTGGATGTTGCTGGAAGCCTGTGGGTTGGGCAGTGTTGAATGCAGGTGAGGTGGTGGTCCTTTAGGAATTGCAGATTGGTAAATTGCAATCCAGATTCAGAAATTTTCCTGTTTGTTTGTGAGAAACGGACTTTAAAGACCATGCTTATGTAATGATAAATTGAGGAAATACTCAAGTTGCAGCAGTATTGCTGCATTGGATTTCAAGTAATCCCTGAGAAATAGGTTTTAGTTCTAGTCTAGAGACTCTTTCTCTCTGTGAAATGGGAAGGAAGAGCTTTAGTTTAGTTATCTCAGAATCAGTATAAATGCAGAGAGAAAAGCTTGCATTCCTTTTTCAGATATAACCGAGTTGCATGAGAGCTTGCTGCAAAGCTAGGCACGGTGGTGATGCAACAGCGTCCGTCTGCTTGCTGACTGGCAGCACTGTCGGGTCTATGAGTTAAAGCAGTGCAAGGTAGAGAGAGAGCTTTCAAGCCTATTTTTACACTGTTTATTTACTAGAGAACAAGTGCCTCCGGATGAGGTAGGGGTGGCTGTAGTGTTGCCAGGTAAATGAATGAACCTGGCCAAAGCTAGAAGTCAGCGCTTTGTTTGCGTATAATGACTCAGGTCATCTGGATACAGTCCTGCACTTCTTGGCTGCATTCAGTGTGTTACAGTCCAAAGATAGAAAAGCAGCATTGAGTCTGTGCTTAGAGTGCTGGATCATGTACAATACAATTGCTCAGCTCATTGGCAAGGTGAGGAGCAGTCTGTCCCCTGAAAATCCTGATTCGAATCAAGGTTTTATGTGCCATTTGGTAAAGAGAAGAATCAAATGCCATTTAATTATCCTCTTAGTCCTTGGATCTATCTGCATATCCTTAGGCTTAGTCATTGGAGGGCATGGGTGGGCAATTCAGGCCATCTTTATGCCAGCCAGCACTTTTTGGGCCAGTTCTCTGTTCCCAGCTCAAGACATTGATGAATAGCTTTCATTTGTTACATCATTCAATGTCTTTTAATTTTAGCATTGTCAGCCTCAAGCATTCAAACAATGGAAGTCAGTTTCCAGACATCAGTAATTAAACAAACTCAGACACTTGCCATTAGAAGTCCTAAGTCTGGTGTTAGATTGTGTTTTTAAGCTTCAGACCTCTAAACTTTATTCTTTGTTTGCAGTGAAAGCTTGAGGTACGATTTGATTTCAGGACATATATTTGGTGACAGGGAAGGAAACCACCATGACTGCTTTATTTTGGCTTTTCCTTACCTTAAAATGTGTTTGTTTTCTGATCACTGCTTACATTTGATTACAAAATCCTTCTCTCTTGGTAGAGACTGAGTTAGCATTTTCCTTCCTAAACCAGTCTGTGTCAAAATTTGATTTAGAAGGTCAGTTGCTTTTAGTAGTGATGCTGTCCTATTGATTCTTCTAGAGATATACTAGCACTGGTATTTTTCAGTTTTTGCTGTGGACCAAATGTAGAGGAAACATAAGTAGCTTCCATGTGGGTTAGAGGCTGGGAATCTAAACTGATGAAAAAGTAATTGGAGTGAAAGAAAATCTTAGTGTTGTGATACACTGTAGAATAGTAAAATGCAGTCATTCACACTCCTCCCCAATGAGTTAGCTTTATTAAAGCTTATGAAGTGTCTAGCATAAACCAGTATTGGGGTTTTGGGCATATGTGGCTTAATTTGGTCATCATTCCTTTTCAAAGTGGATTGTGCCTTTTACATCAGCAAATGTTGCTTTTGCTTGTTTAAAAGTCCATAGCAGCTGGAATCAAATGCTCTACACTCAAACAAGATGATTATTAAGAAGGTAATCTCTGATCATGCTGCTACCAGCAATATTTAATGTGTTTTAAATAATTAAAAATGCTAATGTGAGATCTTGTAGATAAAGTGCACAGTTAAGGCAATTAACAGCATACCATTTAGTCAAATGAGTGGTTTGATGTAAATTTGTTGCCACTAAAAAAAAACCCCAAACAAACAACCCAACAAAAAACCCAAAAACCCCACCAAAACCCAGCCAACATCTAAAAGAAAAAAAAGCCAATTGTGTAATATGTCTGTCAACTCTATGCTCTGAAAGGCTGAAAAGATTGTGGGTCTTCCAACTTTAGTCAGATCTTTGACTTCTCCAAGGACTTCAGTAACATTTTTAGGCATGAAGAAACTGTTTTGTCCTCAAATATGTCTAAGGAGAAAATATTTGGGAGAAGAAATC
This sequence comes from Eurypyga helias, assembly GCF_000690775.1. Taxonomy (NCBI): domain Eukaryota; kingdom Metazoa; phylum Chordata; class Aves; order Eurypygiformes; family Eurypygidae; genus Eurypyga; species Eurypyga helias. The sequence continues at coordinate 5,553 of NW_010244696.1, read as the reverse complement.
TCTTCAGTTCTGTCTTTTAGAGTTTTGGTTTTGCCATATCTAAGAAAATCTTCACTGTTTTCTGGGATATGATAATAATAACAAGCTACTGTTGTCCTGTTTGTAATTTATGGCTTTCTTTAGTTTTGAATTCCTTCTCTGCCTGGCAGTGTGGTTTTGATAGAGGTGCCCACCATGACCTCTAGGAATCCCATCTTGAAGCATACCCATGTGCCCAGGAAGATGTCAAACGCTAAGTTGACTTTCTGTTCATCACCGCTGATTTGGTGGTGAGTGAGGTCCATCTTCTCCAGGGGCTGCGCCTATGCCCACTATGCCCAGCTATGGCTTGCTTGTTGCCTGACTGCCTTTTCCAGTTCTTCCCATCCAAACCCAAAGACCTGTTCCTTGCTGAAATCATAGGTAGCAGGGAGTAGTGTAAGGAGCTCCATTCCTTTTATTGCAAGAAGATCATTAAAATATCGGTGGTTGATTATTTAATTTCTTTTTTCTTCAATAATGGGAATGCTTTACACTTATGTACCCTTGGAGAGCTGCTTGCCAATAGCTAGGCATTTCACAATTTGCCTAGCTGCATCTGTAGTTGTGATCTTGCATTAATATTTCACTTTTTTTCCCCTAATTTTTTCCCCAAATATACAGCAGCATTTCTACTAGCAAGCTATGAAACATTGCAATAAAAAGATTCACAGAAATGTAGGCTGTTAAACAATCAAGGTAGCCTAATTCTCATTGAGGACCTTGACCAAATTATTGATGGATCTGAAAATAGCAAAGTTTGACCTGAAATAAATAGCAGGATATGATATATTTTGAGGAAGTTAATGGATACTCAGAGATTTGATTTTTTTTTTTTAAATTTCAGGATACTCAGTATTTGCTGTGTCTTTCTCAGATATTGTACTTTGCAGAATTCTCTTTTGCAAAGGCTTCTTAGTATGGCTTAATTCTGAAATACTCTAATTTGTTCCCTTTACTTCTGACTCTCAGAAGCATTGTATTTAAAAGCGAAATTTTCATAGAATTGGAAGGGACCTTAAAGATCACTTAGTTCCAACCCCGCTGCCATAGGCAGGGACACCCTCCACTAGACCAGGTTGCTCAAAGCCTCATCCAGCCTGGCCTTTTGAACACTTCCAGGGATGGGGCATCCACAGCTTCTCTGGGCAACCTGTTCCCGTGCCTCACCACCCTCTCCATAAAGAATTTCTTCCTGTTGTCCAATCTAAACCTCCCTACTTTCAATTTAAACCCATTACCCTTCACTACAGGTGCTTGTAAAAGAAGTTTTTGTGATTGTTGGGCATTTATCCAAGGTGCTTTTATTGGTTTGGAATTATTCTGAATGATGAACACCTATTGGAAAGCTTCTTGAAAATACCCTCACTGAAACTTAAGTTAAATAAAATAAATTAATTTGCTTTTTTGTCAGGAGTCATTCAGGACGCAACTTAGTCGTTGACACATGGATGGATGTCTAATGCCATTTGAGATAGTCTTCCAGAAGGGACTGGATGTCCTGTGTCCAGTGTCATATCTCTCATCTCCCCAGGGAGATGTTTTAGTTACTGTAGTGGGTCTGAAATGACAGTAAATTTTTGTGTATTATCAACTGAGTTTAAGTTTTAGTTGAGCTTAATTGGAACAAAAATAAAAATCAGTGCATGCATCTACTACTTGCAGAGTATTATTTTCGTTTATTAAGTGAAATAATCATCAAACTTCATATAAATGGCAGTTGCACTAGAATTGCTACTGAGTTTTTCTGTCCTTAACAACAACAACAGAAAGTACTTGTCTCTGACAAAAATCTTTTTTTAGTGTTAAGGTATGTTTGCTTTGAATTGGTATCAATTCTAGCCAGGAGCTCAAAGGATTCTTAGACCGTTCCAATAAATGGAAAAACTGCAGCTCATAAATGTGCTGCACCAGGACACTTGGAGAAATGTGGATGCATTTGCTGTGGCTTTGATAGACTTTCCCTGTTTGCCCTTTCTGTTTCCTTTTAAGAGATAAAATCTCTTCAAGAAGATTGGAATGTGGAATAAATAGGACATATGGGACTAATGTGCTCTTTCACGCATGCAGTATGTCTTCTCAGCTGTACCACAGAGGATCACACAACACGCAATCATCCAGCTTGGAAGGGACTGCTTGAGATCAGTTAGTCAAGCCTCCCTATTCGAGGAGGGCCAGCTAGAGCAGGTTGTCCAGGACTGTGTCCAAAGATGACATTTATACAAGTTGTACAAAAAAAATCCATTGAATCACCCAGTTTGTCTTGAAGTCTGTATGGGCCCAAAGGATTTTAAGTCTTAATTCTCAGATTGTCTCTGAAAAAAAGTAGAGCACATGGAAACCTGATGTTTGCAAACAGGAACTCAAATGTCTCTCTAGTAACCTCATTGATAGAGTTTAATTAGTGATCTTTTACTGTAGTACAAGGTATTATCTTAAAGTGATTTTCTTACAGCATGTTGTCAAAGACATGACTTGCGCCATAAAATGCGTCATATGCGTCCTCAAAATGAGTCTTTTTAGACTATATTTTCTGTCATCTCTCCTCCCTACCTGGTATATCCTTTCTGCTCTGAGAGGAATTTTTGTTTACTGGATTGAAACTGGGTATTAACGACAGTGGTCGGTGTCAGAACATTCTCTAAGTAGCTGGTCTGCAACACAGAATAAAGTCTGTGTTAGAAATGGAGCGTATATTGAGTGGAGGATGAGGGAAAGCAAGAAATCTCCTGTTGCAATAAAATTTGCTAGTATGAAGTCTAGCTATCTTGTGCAAAGCCTAAATAAAAACTCTGGATGAATCCCTAGAGGAGAAGAATCCACTGAGTCTACTATCAACTTGGACAGGGCATTCAGCTCTTTTCCTACATAAGAGGTCAGGTGTCCTGGTGTTTTCCTTTCTGTTCCTAGCATATCTGTGAACCACAGCATCCTCTGGTAGGGGGTGCAAACTCTGCCATTCGCAGCCCTCTTAATGCTTCAGAAGCTCAGGCTGTAGGAGGTTGTACTCACGGGCAGTAGGGAGAAGGCCACAGTTAGTTCTCCTAGTAAATCTGTCCTGTGATAGCCCTCCTGAGTTAAGTTCTTTCTGTTGGTGAAGTAAGAGTTTTCTTTCTTGGTTAAATTGGTTTTGCTTCCTTTATTCGGTTACAACTTTCTGCAGCCTTGTGTATATAGTGAAGCTCCTGCAGATTTTTGGCTATGGAGTGCAAAACTTCCCTTTGAATTCTTCCATGCTACTTTCCCCATCCCAGATCAGGCCTATCTGTGTACTTTTCTAGCTTAGCTAATTAAGATTATAGAGGTGGCAGTGAATGTAAGAAATAGTGGTCTACCATAATAGTGTATGTAATGGAAATTCTATTTTTTCTAAACAACAGATGTGGTTTTTTGGTCTGCAGAAGGCAGTGTAAAGCAGGATGAAGGGCTGGAAGAAACCCATCAGTCATGGGGGTAGCAAGAGAAGAATTGTAGCTAGGGAAACCATGGAATCACAGAATCATAGAATGGTTTGGGTTGGAAGGGACCTTAAAGATCATCTAGT
>NW_010244696.1:0-848 GCF_000690775.1 Eurypyga helias | reverse complement strand
AGCATGGTTTCCAGAAGGATCTGCTCCATGATCTTGCCAGGCACAGAGGTGAGACTGACTGGCCTGTAGTTCCCCGGATCTTCCTTTTTTCCCTTTTTAAAGATGGGGGTTATGTTTCCCCTTTTCCAGTCATCAGGAACTTCACCAGAGTGCCATGACTTTTCAAATATGATGGATAGAGGTTTCACAACCCTATCCGTCATTTCTTTCAGGACCCATGGATGTATTTCATCAGGTCCCATGGACTTGTGCACCTTCAGGTGTTCCCGATCCTGATCCTCCCAGACCGTGGGCAGCTCTCCATTCTCCCAGTCCCTGCCCTTGTCTTCCGTGTCTCTGGGGGTATGGCCTGTGGCCCTTGGCAGTGAAGACTGAGGCGAAAAAAGCGTTGAGTACCTCGGCCTTCTTCACATCCTGGGAAACCAGCTCTCCTGTTTCCTTCCACGGGAGGGCCCAAACCACTGTTCTTCCAGAATGACATAAGCTTAATGCTTTGTTAATCTGTAACCATGGTGCTTACAGTGCTTCTGAATGGAACTTTTGGATGGTTTCATGAAAGCTTGCAATAAAAAGAAAACAGTTCAGGTATGCTGGGAGTCTTAAAAAAAAAGGGGTCAAAATAAGTTACTGCTGCAGATGTGGTGCAAGTTCTAAAGTTCAGATTTTGTGTGCCCCAGATCACAATTCTGTGGGACAGTAACTGCTATGCAGCAAGTAGAATTGAAGATGGCTTAAATATATATCTTCAATCTGTCTTCTTTCTGATTAGACCTTACAGGTTCCTCCTTAAAGACAACCATGGAACTATGACCTACAGGAGCATCTTGGGTTGGGGAAATCCTAAGCAC
>NW_010244695.1:0-331 GCF_000690775.1 Eurypyga helias | reverse complement strand
AGGAAGAAGGGGATGTTCGCTTCCCAAGGAGTAATTAATTAACGGGACCACAGGGAGGGGAGTTGAAGTTTCTTCCCACTTCCCAAGCCCCGGGATGCTGCCCTGTGGCCAGACTCCTCCTCACGGCTCTTGGAGCACCAGAGTCTCCGTTTCAACCTCTGCCAGGGTGTACGGAAGGGGAAAGGGATCCTCGTTATCTCACACTCCAGGTATGACCTTGGCTCTCCGAGTGAGTGGGAATCACCGGGCAGGATTTGGGAAAGCCAGCGAGCTCCGTGTGCTCGTCCAACAGCCTCTCCTTGCCACTGGTGGGGAGCGGGAGGGATGGCTC
>NW_010244694.1:4596-41990 GCF_000690775.1 Eurypyga helias | reverse complement strand
CACAGGAGAGGTGATCCATCCCTCTCACCATTTTTGTGGCCCTCCTATGGATCCGCTTCAACAGGTCTTTCCTGTGCTGAGGACCCCAGAGCTGTATGCAGAACTGCAGGTGGGGTCTCTTGAGAGGGGAAGAATCACCTCCCTCGGCCTGCTGGCCACACTTCTTTTGATGCAGCCCAGGATACGGTTGGCTTTCTGGGCTGTGAGTGCACACGGCCAGCTCATGTCCAGCTTTTCATCCACCAGAATCCCCAAGTCCTCGGCAGGGCTGCTCTCCATCCTTTCATCCTCCAGCCTTTATTGATAACAGTGGTTGCCCTGAACCCGGTGCAACCTTGACGCTTGGCTTTGCTGAACCCCATGAGGTTCACACGGACCCACTTCTCGATCTTGTCAAGGTCCCTCTGGATGGCATCCCATCCCTAAGGCATGTCAACCACACCACTCAGATTGGTGTTGTCTGCAAACCTGCTGAGGGTGTACTCGATGCCACTGTGCGTGTCATTGATGAAGATATTAAACAGTCTTGGTTCCAGTACAGTCACCTGAGGGACACTACGTGTCACTGATTTCCATCTGGATATTGAACTGTTGACCCTCTGGACGTGACCATCCAACCAATTCCTCATCCACCCATCAAATCCATTTCTGTCCGATTTGGAGAGAAGGATGTTGTGGGAGACCATGTCAAAGGCCTTACAGAAGTCTAGATAGATGACATTTGTAGCTCTTTCTTAGTCCACTGATGTAGTCACTCCGTCATAGAAGGCCACTAGGTTGGTCAGGCAAGACTTGCCCTTGGTGAAGCCATGCTGGCAGCCTCGAATCACCTCCCTGTCCTCCATGTGCCTTTACATAGCTTCTAGGAGGATCTGTTCTGTGTATACAATATATTTTTAAACCAATATCCTGTTGGTCCTAGAAATGCTGTCAGATGCTGAGGGGTAGACTTGGCCTCGTGGCAGAAGACCACCCTTGGCAGTAGCTTGGCCATCTAAATCCATTAGGGATTAGAAATTGGGTTTAGTCCTAGTCCAATGTTGGTCCTTTGATGACGAGGAGTTGTAGCGCACAGAGTCTTTGTCAAGGGAGAAATAACTTGTTTGTGCATGAAAACTGGTCAACGATGAGGACACTGACAGTCAAATTTCTGTTGCCAAGAAGCGAATAATCTCATTGGCCTTGTGGGAAGCTGGAGGAAAAGGACAAGGAATGATCCATTCTGCCTGGAGAAGAGTTAAACCCCAAATTTCTTCCTTTGTCATAGTGCTGAGCTCTCTTGTAGACTTCTAGCAAAAAAAAAAAAAAAATCACTTTCTTTTTTTTGCCTTGACATCCTCACAGTTTGTGTTGAAGCTGGAAAAAGTTTTCCATCCCTCTTTTCTGTTGTTGCCTTTTTACTTCATTTAAATTGGTTGAGACAGATGAGTTTTACTTGTAAAAAAACCCAAGGCAACGCACCACTAAAAGATATCCAATTTCTTCAGCATCACCAGCATTGTTTGTTTTACTTTTCTTGGACAAAAGGGGAAGAGCACTTTGTGTTCTATTTTCCATTACTCTTTGATGGAATTAAATCAGCGTTGTGCTTAAAGAAAAAGGAAACCCTCATATGTATGTGTTGTCCTCTAATAAATGGTGCCTATGGCTTGAGTGTGCCTTATTTTTCTCTGTGGAAAAAAGCAAGCGGTAGGGCTAAGAGGTGGACTACACAGCTTGTATCTAAAATTCCATGACTGAGGGATCAAGTTTTGGCCTCACAGAGACATAACTGTAACCATTACAGTGGAAGCAGCTATATTATTCCTTAAAATGAGTCATATGACATTAAAAACAAAGCAAATAATAGAATTCCGTTTTTTTGCAAGCTGTAAAGACTTCAGGGCCAGGCTGTCTCCCACTGAAGACGGTGGCAAAGCCTCTATTCATGGCTCTGGTGCATGTCTTGGGCCCCATACAATCCCATTTTTCCAATTGTAGGTTCATCCTTTTCTATCCTGCGAATTAAATGAGGATTTGCCACCCGCAAAATAAAATCCAAAGAAAGAAACTAGCTTTAAATAGAACGAGCTATTGAGGCGATATTAATAGCATGGGGATGATGAGTATTTCCAGAATTTAAGTACTTCAGTGTTATTTCTGCCTCTTTTAAGAGAGCAGAATAAAATATCCTTGCCACTCTTGCATTGCAGAGACCCTTTCCACTGGTGCACTGTAGTCGTCATCCAAACTTAATGAGTCACCAGAATAATAATAAAATCGTTAGAGATTATTCGAAGCACTTGCCAGTGATGATCCAACACGTTCTAACAACTCTGCAAGCTCGAAGCATATATATGTGTAGGTAGGGCTGTGTGTATGTGCTTGTGTATGTCTTTGAAAGCTATCGACATCACAGCTGCCCATTTGAACGACTTGTGATTTTTATGACTAGGCATTTGCAGCTTCTTTTTCTCTTATTTTCCTTTTACCAGCGGATTGCACCCACAAGGCAATGCCTAAGTGGATTTCTGTTTAACAGTGGAATAATGGAGTAGTTACAGCAGGGTCAAAGTAAAGCCTGTGATCTTAAAAGAATGAACTTGAGGGAGGATTGAGCAGCTCAGGGGACTGGTGGTAAGACAAGAGTTTTCCGTCTCGTACGCTACGTCGTGTCCAGTGACCAGAAACGAATGCCCTCTGAGATCCCGTGGTGTATGGGCAAGGGAGGCTCATGAATTCAGAAGTAAAAATCACAGAATCACAGAATGGTTTGGGTTGGAAGGGACCTTAAAGACCATCTAGTTCCAACCCCCCTGCCGTGGGCAGGGACACCTTCCACTAGACCAGGTTGCTCCAAGCCTCATCCAGCCTGGCCTTGAACACTTCCAGGGATGGGGCATCCACAGCTTCTCTGGGCAACCTGTCCCAGTGCCTCACCACCCTCTCTGGGGAGAACTTCTTCCTGATATCTAATCTAAACCTCCCCACTTTGAATTTAAACCCATTCCCCCTTGTCCTGTCACTACAGGCCCTTGTAAAAAGTCCCCCCCCAGCTTCCTTGTAGCCCCTTCAGGCACTGGAAGGCTGCAATAAGGTCTCCCCGGAGCCTTCTCTTCTCCAGGCTGAACGAGCCCAACTCTCTCAGCCTGTCCCCATAGCAGAGGGGCTCCCGCCCTCTGAGCATCTTCGTGGCCTCCTCTGGACTCGCTCCAAGTGGTCAATATCCTTCTGATGTTGAGGGCTCCACAGCTGGACGCAGCACTCCAGGTGAACGCAGTACTCCAGGTAAAATCAAGTCCTGTTTGAACTGATATTCTCCACCACACCTTGAGGAGAAGGCACTTTCTGCTGAATTCTATTGATGGAAGCAGTAGAAGAAGTATTTGGGGTTTCTGAGGGATGAGCTCCTGAAGAACCCCCTCAGGAGCAGCTGGAGCAGTCATATGGAACGTTGTGCCTGCGGTAGCCCCAGGCTATCCCCAGTGTTCCTCAGCGCACTTTGCTGTGAGTGAATGGCATCACCCGCTGCTTGTGTTGGCCACCCTCCAGCTCCGTCTCGCAGACGCATCCCCCCCCCCCCACCCCCGCATTCCTGGGGATTTGTTACCTTCTGGTAGCCAAACGCACAGGCAGCCGGAGCAGGGGGCGAGATTTATTCTCCAGGACTCTGTTTTCCTATTGTTTTTAAGTTCACAGGAGGCTCCCCGTTACTAAACAAACTTTACAACTGTCGGCAAAAAGGGTCAGCCCCCTGCCAGCCCTTCAAAAAATTATTACATTCCGCAAGCCAAATGCAGTTGTGTCACTCACCTCCCTCCCCTCTGTCCTCCCTGGGGCTTTTGGTAGGACGTATCGCCCCGGAGCAGGTTAAACTCCTGGGTTAGGCACTGGATTAGTGACCTGCAAAGCCCTAAAGACAGGCTTAACTTTGGCCAAGGACTTGCTTCTCATGCACTTGAAATGCTTTGCTGAGGTTTGGGCATGATGTTACTAAACAGCCGTTCAGGCTGGAGGGGTTGGGGGGTTTAATGTGAGATGAATGATGGAGTTTTTGTAGCAAGGATGGGATTTGGGTTTGTGTAGCTCACAGCAGAATGTAGCTTTTCTTTCCCACAAAAGGAAAAAAAAATCCAGTGGAGATAGTTATGAATGAAGCACTTCCAGGAGGAAGTAATGCAAATAATGAGGCTGTCTTGTTGGAAAATCCCAGGATTTCATAGTCTCTCACTGCGTTTAGGAGTTCCCTACATTCCCATAAGTTGGACAGCATAAGTTGTCCAAAATATTTGCTCCCAGGCTTGGTGTTTTTGTTTGTTAATTGTTTTTTTTCCCCAGGAAGTTTCTCATTCTTATGTCCCTTACTCTTCATACTGGCATGGAGAGGAGCACATAGGTTTTAGCAGAAGGGGGTGGGCAGGGCTACTCGGTGTGGGACCATCTTTCTTCGAGTAACCAGCAGACGCACAAATAAGAAAGCAACAACCCAAACCAATCATGGGCAAGTAACCTGCTAACAGTCTTCTGGACCTTCGTATGAGGGTGCGGAAAGTCTTGAGCATTGGGCTTGAAATTCTAGTTTTACTTCATTGTGTCTCCCCTGAAAAACTCGAGTCATTCTTCCTAAATTAATGGTGAAATCGGTCTTGTAACATTCACTGTGAGGGAAAGAAATGACAGTCTGTCGTGGTTTAACCAGGACACAGTTATTCTGAAGTTAGACCCATCGGAAACTCTGGCGCAGAGGGTCTAAGACCAGCATTCCCAAACTCTGGTTCCTTGTGGTCTGGAATACCTGAGCAGACACAGCCTGCATTTCACTGTGGCCTTTCATGGCAGCCGGAGATGCTGAACTCTTTGCAGCATCAGGCCTACAGTTAGCATGAGCTGCCTGACTTGATGCACTCATGTTAAAAATATTGTGTACGTGACTTAACCAAACACAGACAATCACTCAGTCCTAGAACAGTAGGGCTAAAAGAAACCTCAGGCGACCTACTCCATTTTTCCTCAGAGGAAGTATTATATATACTTAGATCATCACTGACATCTGTCCAAAATCTTAAATCCTCCAGTACTGTGCCTTCCACTTACTTACCAAGTCTGGTTTTTTGTGTTTTTTTCCTTTTATACTTAGAAAGGAGTTTGCTAATGTCATCCATTAATCTCTCAAATCTCCTCTACCTCAAACGAAGCCAGCTTTTGCTTGTTCTCTTGGCTGACACAGAGATCAATTGATTACCATTTTCTGTAGAAAACATTTTACTCTTATCATGTCCTTTCCTGCTTGTCTCTTTTCTAGACTAAACAAATGTATTTCCTTCAACTTTTCCATGTAGGTCATGCTTTCTAAATCTCTTATCTCTCCTGTTGCTCTTCTGTAGATTCTCTCTCATTTGTCTGTATCTTTCTCAGAGGGTGGTGTCCCAAACTGGGTAAAGCAGTCCAGCTGATGTCTCACCACTTCTGAGCAGAGTGTGAGAGTTACCTTCTATGTCTTCTGTGCGACTTAACCATTAATCTCTCCCAGAAATGCATTTACTTCCTTTTTTTTTTTTTTAAAGACAGTATCCTGTTATTGACTCACATTCAACTTGCAACTCCCTGCTACCCCCGCATCTTCCTCTGCAGTGCTGCTGGCTAATAGGTTTGTCGTGGTAGTGCACCTGAGCATTTGATTTCTTGCTCCAAGGTGTAGTACAATGCACTTCACTTTTCATGCCGTTTTACTAATGACACGTCAAAGAAAATTTCTCCAGTTTGGTAAGATCATTCTGAATTCTGACCCCTTTCTCCAAAGTCTGGAGGAGTCCTCCAGACTTAATGTCATCTCAAGATTTTAAAACTGTACTTCATATTGCGTCATCCAAGCTATTAAAGAAAATAATAAATATTAATTTGCCAAAGATGCATAAAATACTTTCCATTTCAGTGTCACTAATGACAGTCAGCGTCCAAACTTGCAACACTGAACTCCCATCCATGCATCCCCTATGGCTGTTTTTTAGCCTTTAAATGACATTTTATTTCCCTCAAAGACTTGAAAGCAGAGGTTAATCCATCCCAGCTTCCACCTGAGACAGAAATGACCCTGCTGGCAATGGCAGATAAGGGTGGAGCGTAACAAGAGGATAAAAACCGTGACTCACCCCCAGTATCGTTGGGAGGATCTTCTGGGCAATATTTCTTCTCTTAAGCCCAGCTGTTTATGTGCTGCTTAAGGCTGCACTTCTGCAAGTGCTCTGATTACACAGTCACAGAATGGTTTAGGTTGGAAGGGACCATAAAGACCATCTAGTTCCAACCCCCCTGCCATGGGCAGGGACACCTTCCACTAGACCAGGTTGCTCCAAGCCTCATCCAGCCTGGCCTTGAACCCTTCCAGGGATGGGGCATCCACAGCTTCTCTGGGCAACCTGTTCCAGTGCCTCCCCACCCTCTCCGGGAAGAACTTCTTCCTGATATCTAATCCAACCCTCCCCACTTTCAATTTAAACCCGTTCCCCCTTGTCCTGTCACTACAGGACCTTGTAAAAAGCCCCCCCCAGCTTCCTTGTAGCCCCTTCAGGCACTGGAAGGTGCAATAAGGTCTCCCCGGAGCCTTCTCTTCTCCAGGCTGAACAAGCCTAACTCTCTCAGCCTGTCCCCATAGCAGAGGTGCTCCAGCCCTCTGAGCATCTTTCTGGCCTCCTCTAGACTCACTCCAACTGGTCTGTATCCTTCTGATGTTGAGGGTTCCACAGCTGGACGCAGCTCTACAGGTCTCGTGAGAGCAGAGTAGAGGGGGAGAATCTCGTCCCTCGACCTGCTGGCCACACTTCTGATAAAGCCCAGGATACAAGTGGCTTTCTGGGCTGCCAGCGCACACTGCCGGCTCATGTTGAACTTCTAGTCAACCAACACCCCCAAGTTTTTCTCAGGGCTGCTCTCAAAAAAGGGTGTTGAATACCTTCTGCAACATGAAAGTTGCCCCAATAAACCCACTCATTGCCAGCAGCAAGGACTTTTCTACACACTTGAGTGTATAAATGAGAGCAAAGAACAGCGTTAAGCATAATTTTTACTAGGGGAACGACCAATTCTTTATACCTTTCAGGAGGACGAAAGGGAGACATCCATCAAACTGTCATTGCAAATTTGATGCCACAAACATAAGCTCATGGAGCCGCCAGGAATCTGTAAACCTTTTAAAGGATACGCCTGTTTTTGACATTCAAAATAAAAAATCTTTATAGATTTTTGTGGAAAACACTGATGGGCCAGCAGCTAAATGACATTTCTCAACAGTCAGACAGACTCCACACAAACTGAGGAGATGTCCAGTTTTAGAAGGACAGGTTAACTACTTTCTGTGCTATGCCCAGGAACAAATAATACTTGGCCTGTTTTACTTACTGAGTAGGAAAAGATGTTGGAGGGTGGTTGGGTTTTTTTTTTTCCCTAAAGGCTGCTGCATCCTGGCTTCTGCCTCCATATAGCCTGAGTGTAGGTGCCCTTTATATAACAATAACCTGATACTACTCAAAATACTTGGCGCTGCAAGCAGGGGAGTGGAATGTAATAAGAACACTTTAGCAGGTCTGAGGGTGAGTAAACTGCAGTAGTTTTGGAAGGAGAGGGTAGGGTTCTCAGTGTACGTCTCTCCCTTACTTGGCATTCGCAGACAATGAGAAAAGAAGGATTAACATAGTAGACTCCGTTCATTACACTTGGGTGGATAAAGCAATTATCTGTCTATCACGGCTGTAGTAAATTGTGCAACAGCATTAACATGGGTGGATACGTGGATGAATGCTACTCTGCCACAGAGGGTGCTGATACACAAGATAATCCTTCAAGTCGAACTTGTAAAGACTGTTTTCTTTTGGGGTTTATATCATGTTACCCCCGCCAGTGTAGAAATGGCATCTTTTTTATTTTTAACCATGTTTTCAGGTTTCTTCAGCCATCTGAATTTTATTAGTAAGGTTATTTTAGAAAGATCCCACTTTAATCAAGTTTAAACAATCTGCTTAAAACCTGCTGCATGGATATAAACACAGTAGTCTTCTAACGCAGCAAAACAATCTGTTGAAAGATAGAGTGCAAACACGCACACATCCATCTATTATTGCTTAACTGTTGTTTCTTCCATGCCTGAATTCCCGTTGTAACCACAGCATTCAGCCTGCAATGCGCTCCTGGTTTCAGGAGCGTAAAACAAAACCAAAAATGAAAATGCACCTTATTGATGTCTCGAGAACAGAGCAGCGTGGCATCGGAGAACGCTTAGACTAGATTTAAACTAAGCGCCTTAAATCTGGTTTAAAGGCTGTGTTTACATCGGTCCCCCTTTTCCTTCTTTTAAAGTAATCCGGTTTCGCAAGCGTTAAGAAAACCATCCTCTCCTGCCAGCTGGAGGGAGGCCAGTTCAAGGAGATTTTTTTCTCTCCCCCCCTCTCACCCCCTTTGTTTGCTGTGATCTTTACTGCCACTCGCTGCAGCAAGCAACAGAAGTTGGTGGGCTCTTCATGGGATAGCTACCTTTGGTGGTGGGGGGCAAGCCTTATTCCTCAAAGATATTGCTGGGTTAGAATGAGGATGATAAATTCAGAATGAGGAGCTCTTGTGCTTTTGCAGGATGGCCCTTCTGCTAAAAGGCAAGGGGAGGAGAAGGGGCAGAGCGTAACAGACACCAGCATGCAAAGGGAATTAAGGCAGGGACTGAGACGTGCGTGACAGTCTCTGTTTGTATGAGTTGTCTTTCATGTCTCTGCGCAGCGATGCCGGCAGTGTTTAGCTGGTTTGCTGGCACACGTGCACACAGATTTCTTTATGTTCCTGGATAAAGGTGAAGGCAGAGCATCGTGGCGCAAGGGGCTCCCACCTGCTCCTTCCCTGACCCCTACACTTTGTGCTGATGTTCACATGGGGCCTTGCTCAGCTTTGCAGAACAAGCTTCAAGATCCAAGCCAGCACTCAAAAGCTTTGAAAAGAGAAAGAAAAAACCCCACACTACAGCAAGGGAGACCTTGCTCTTGTACTGGTGAGCCGAGGCCGTACCGCAGCAGAGAGGCAGAGCAGAGGGCAGCATGGATTCTCCAGCGCTTGGGTGACTTGAACATTGGGAGGGAACTGATGTAAAAGCAATCCCACTTGAACTCCTTCCTGCTCTGCTTGTCCTTTTTCTTGAAGCACCTTTGCAGTTTCATTTGTTGGATCTTCCAGTTTTGCTGGTTGAACACAACTTTCCCTGTGCACACTTCTTGGCCATCTCAGCCCCTACCACACGCCCCTAATCAGACCCTTGTCTGCCAGAGGAGCAGCCTGGAGCCCTGCTCAGAGCAGGCATTTTTTGTCTCTCTATGTAGGGAAATTTTGGGAGCAAGAGGCTCCTTTGTACCTGTTGCCATTTGCTGAAAAACCCCGACTTCTGAGTCTGTCCTTCAGCTGGATACATGCTTTCCACAGACCCCACCTGAGTTTTAAAAAACATTGATAGGACTTTATATCCTCAAAGGCTTCACAACGGTTGAGTTAGTGGGCACAAAGGGACACGGGTTATACACACATGGGGTTGTTTCCCCTCACCCTTCCCACACCTTCCTACTTTTGACCTGCTAGAAGCTCTGATTTCATCCCATGCTGGGCAAGCTGCCAGTGAGATGAGCTGAGTTGACTTTTATCCCAGTGAGTCAATGGGGAGATGGCCATCGACACCAGAGATGCTCCCTGGGCTTGACCTCTGTGCTGAGGTTCAAACCTGCGCCTGCCTCTGCTCACCCCGGCTTGGAACCACAGCTCCGCAAAGACAGTAGTGTAACTGGTTCTCCTGGGATCTGGCCCTGCTGGAGCCCTACCAGCAGTCTTCAGACCTTCAGGAGAGCAGGGGTCAGGGAGGAGGAGCTCGGGGGGATTTTGGCAATGGGCAACGTTAGATCCATTGTATAGGGACTGAGCCCATCCACAATGTATGTTCCTCTGTCTGTCTTTATTTCCATTTCTCTGCAGTAGTTTCAGATACAGGATTTACCTGCTTTGGGTAAAAAATTCGTCTTTTTTAAGAACAGAAAGGGACAAGGTCTTGGTTTCTGCCTGCGACTAAGTGACTCCAGTTGGCACTGACAGGGCTCTGTGTACAGTCGGGAGAATGAGCTCTCCAGTCTAATGCAAACTGGTGCCCTCACCTATTTAAAAAAACAAACATCTTTTTTTTTCTCCATTCAGTGAATTAACTGCAGTTACTGCACCTATGTAGCTCCTTGGTTTATGAACTATAAGAACCTTTCCTATGCACAGCCTATGGTCTAATTATGTAATTATGTCTCTTGGGTGGATTATGTTTTTCTTCTCATAATTGTGTCTTTACCCAAGAGACTGGAAGGGTTCCAAGCTTTTCCCTTTCCTGGGTAAAAAATGTTTGGCTCTTTTGTGTTTTAGGGTTTTTTGTCATGAACTTTGGATTGGGTGCACTTGGTAGGATGGGGTAGGGGGAAGCCAGCCCTGGGGAGGACAGTTTGTCACAAGACAAGGGACACAAGAGGGACCCTTGTGACTTGCTTCGGAGATTTTCCCTTGCAAAGAGCCGGCATGTGTTTTCTGGGCTTTCGCTGATTTACGTCTCTTATTTTTACCTCCGGAGCACAGATTGACACCGCTTTGGAGTAACATCTTGCTGCAATGATGTATTCTCTGAAATTTGTAACAGAACAATGAGTATTTTTGCTCCATGCTGAATGCTGAGCATTACTCAGTCCCTGCACAACAGCTGTTAAGAAGCCTTAAGCTTGAGTCTCTCTATCATGGTGGAAGTGTGGATCCCTTGAATTCAACTTTACAAGCCTCTAGCTGAATTCACAGTCAAGCCCACAGCAGTATCTCCCAGTTACATCTGATCTGTAGGACCAAATGGGATGAAATTCAGGAAAACATCTAAAGAGAATTTAAGGAGAATTTGTGATGAAATTCAGAGAACATGTAACCTATCTTTTATGAGGTCTGAAATTGTCTTCTACAGCATGTACACAGAAATGTGTCACAAGCGTGCTAGTGTTAAAAGAGACATAATCAGAATGCTTGTCTCAAAGACATATAATGTTAACAGGAAAAATGTGGCCTATTCTTTACCTTTTTAAAGCACTTCACCTTTGGAGAACAGTAGGAATAGTCAAAACTTGGGTTCTTGGGCTCTGAGGGGCTTCTGTCAAAGTCAAGAAAAGCTTGGGACGTATAGGCTATAAATTCATAGCTTGTAAACTACGTGGTTCTTCTCCTTTCTGCCACTCCCTAGCCTGAAGGAAAATCCCATTTCTGTTACAGTTTTTTTTCTTTTTTAGTCTCAGCACTGAAGCCAAAGCCATAGAAAGCCTGGCTTACTGGCCCTGGCATTCAAAGGGGTTTTATTTTGTTTGCTCTTTCCAGCTGTAGCCATTCCATGGTGTGACTCTCCAAACTTCGCCAGCTGATGCTGAGCACGCTCATGACATACAGCAAACACAGACCATGGTGGCCTTTCATGTTGGGTCATCACTCTCCATTCTGCTTGGGATGTCCCAGCAAATGTGTCCACAGCGGATGAGAGCCCAGGTTCTTGCTTTTGTGAACTTTCTGCCTTCCCTTGGCTCTTTTACAGAGACACCTGACTCCCATGATACTATTTCTTGTTCAGGCAGGAGCCAAAAAGATAGAACTGGGCGATGACTGAAAATAGCTAACCCACTTGAGAGTGATAAAAGCATCTGTTGAAAATCTGGTAACCAGATCTCCTTGGTACCAGAAAAAACACACACACACACCAAAAAACTGGTGGGTGGTGTACACGGTACAAAGAGAGGGAGTCCCTGAGTGTCAGCATCTGGCGAGGCCACGTGTAGCATAATCTGATTAGTTTTCAGTTCCACACCCACAAGCTGAAAGATAAAAACGCACACCCCTCCTCCCCGAGGAGGTAAAAATCTTCAAGCATCAACACCACATTTACATTCTGCAAGTCAGCCTCTTCCATGGCCCGATTTACATCTTGACTTCTCCAGCGGAGCAGTGGAAGTTCAGTGATGAGAGACAAGCTCACGTCCCTTTCCAGTTACCACATCCAGCAGACTCAAGATTGCCTTGCTTTGATCTGGAAGACATTCCTTTCCTTCGTTTAGTTTAAACTGAAATGATTAAGCTGGAGATGAAGCTCCCTCACATCTTTTGCCATGCCTGGGGTGTGATAATTGAAGATGAGCTTCTGTGGGCCATTTCAGCGTGTTCCGAGGCCGACCTGGACTGGCGAGCTGAAGCAGCAGCACAGGCGCTGGCTGGCTGCCGGTGGCACTGACTTCACTCCACTCCCTCAGTACTATTTTCTGGTTCGGTTCATGTAAAATGGCCAGAAGTGGTACTGAGGTGGATTAATGGCAATGATCTCTGTCTCCAGAAACGCAGGTTGATGTTTGGCTTGGAATAGCTGAATAGCGGTGAAATACCAGAATATTGCTTGTGATTTTGGAGGAAATCATGGATTTTTAAAATCTGACATGCTTCGTACTATCACACCAGACAAATCAGAACAGCTTGTATAACTTTTGTCTATTGACTCTCAAGTTTTTCTCATCTCTTTCCCATCTCCTTACCTGTGACCTGATCTATTGCGGTGGCCGCTGGGTTGCATCCATACTCACTACCTCACGGGACAGCCTCAAACTTTTTGGCTGCATTTCGTATCCAAGACTACCTGTGTCCATAAACATTTTGTCCCTCTACAAGGCCAATCCATTCCACAAAATCATGTTTGTAACAGAGCAGCTGGCGCGAAATGCAGTGTTGCCAGCACTGGGATAGCTGCAGTGTTATTTTATTCTATTCCTTTCGTAGCTTTTATATTGCTTTTTAATGTCCTCGCTGCTGCAGCAGATCACAGATTCTCCCTGAGCTATCCACACTTGCTACCCTAATCTTTTTTCCTGAAATAAAATTCCACCTCATGACTGAGACCAAGGAATACAGCTTTTCTTAGCACACCCCCCTGGGATTAGGAATTTCTCTGTCAACGGACACATATATCAATGAGAGATGAAAAGCAGCTTGTGGAATGAGTTTTAAACATGTATCACATATTTCATTGCTGCTGCTTATGTGCTACTCAGAAGGCCTTTTTAGAGTGTTTTCAGCCCATACCTCATGGCTCCTCTGTACTTAATAGCAATTTTTTTTTTCTGTACAGGAATCAGGGTAAGAGATTTATTTAAGTTGCCTACACTTCTTTGTGAGCACCTCCTGAATATGAAGTTTTTTTGTTGAGTTTCCTGCTTACTTTCAGTGTGAGCACGTCTTGGCTTTTATCAAAGCACAGTAACCCGGAACGTGTGAAGCTGTAATGTAATCTCATCTCGCCGGGACATTTCGCTGGGGGAGTGTGGCTCCGTCTGTGGATCCCTTTGTCACAACATGACTCCATGTTACAACCCTAAATTTTAAATGTCCAGAAGGGGAAGGCAAGGCTGCCTTTGGCCCCTTGCTGGTTTCTGGGGACTTGCAGTTCCATTGATGCCTGGGGTCTTCCAGATGTGTGTATAGCTCTCTATTCCCTACATTTTTTTTTTGGGGGGGTGGCTACACCCAAACCCACACATCTCTAGATCATTTCAATTCAGCCAGATGTGGCAATCTTTTCTTCTTTCTTTCTGTTTTTCCCTCTTTTTTTTCCTCTTGTTTTTCCTTCTTTTTTCTTCTTCTTCCCCCCACCCCCCTAAAGTGCACTGCTTCCCTACTGAGATTTGTCTTTCTGCGACAGACCTAGTTCATTAGCATAATAAAACATGTAATTAAATATAAACTCCTCCCTAGCAAAGCTATGCCGGGCAAACAGGGCGTGATGAAAACAAAGGGGATTGTCAGGCACAGGTTGGTGCAGTATGGTGACCTATATCGCACGTGTTCATTGAGTTATCTGAAGGCAGTTAAAATAGCTTGTCCACCAGTTTGTTGAGGATTCCTTAGCAAAAAGGGCAGTGTATGAAAATAGCACCGAAAAACCAAAATAAAATTCACTGTGGGGGTGGATTCCTTCCCCGATAAAGTCAGCCCTGGCGTGTGAGGCCAGAGATAGGCTAATCGTGTTTGCCTTATTTTGAGCCCTCTTTAATTCGCTGAAATGTGATTAGTAATGAGTAGAAGAGAAAAGGGGAGGGGAAGGAGATGCCTTTAAAAATCAGAGTGGAAAATAGGACTGGCAAAGGGAAAAGAAAATACATAAAAACTAGGGGAGGAAAAGAAGATGGTGAGGCACTGGCACAGGTTGCCCAGAGAAGCTGTGGATGCCCCATCCCTGGAAGTGTCCAAGGCCAGGCTGGATGAGGCTTTGAGCAACCTGGTCTAGTGGAAGGTGTCCCTGCCCATGGCAGGGGGGTTGGAACTGGATGATCTTTAAGGTCCCTTCCAACCCAAACCAGTCTGTGATTCTATGATTCTAAGATGGAGAAGCAGAAGTCCCAAGAGAACACTGACTGCGTGTGTGTGTGAAAGTGATCCCTTCAGATCTAGCACCGCCCAGCTTGTACAAGTTGTGATTTAAATAGGTTGAGAAAACAGCGTTAAAGACTACCAGGTTAGATGTTACGTGGTTAATTAAGCTGCCATTACGGAGTTGTTAAAAGCCCACCAAAAATCATTCCCCATTTAGAGATTCGTACCTCCTGAAGAGAGGAGTGGCCACCCATGCCAGCTCTAACATGGAGCAGCACCTTCTTCCTGAGGAGAAAGCTCCCGCCTACCCTGCGCTTTTAGACTGGGTTATCCTGGGGAAGAAAAACCCAAGTACAAAATAATGGGTCAAATAATTAATTTTTTTTAATTGCTAGAGAATTTTCTCCAAAATGAAATACCATCCAGTTTCTTCTCATCTCCCAACCTGAATCCTTCCCTTCTCTACCTGGAACCATGATTTCTTTGAATCTGTTTTGGATTTACCTGTCTAGTATTGACATCGCTTTGCCTGTATGTCATGTAGGCACCATGGTCGCAGTTAGATGATGGAACAGACACTCCTCAGTGCTGTGGTGAGAAGTACATTTAGAAGGCATTTTTTTTTTTAAGAGTGGTAGCCTGATAGTTCAAGCTCAAGATTCAGTGGCCTCTTTTATGCTTGTAAATTTAATTAACCAGTGCCAGAATTACTTCCCTGGCCCTAAGTCTGGTGGGACAATCTGACGGTGTCTGCAAAGCCGAACTCTCCTAGACTCCAGGCAGATGTCTGTGTCCACCCTGCTGAAGGACAACATGCATTCCTTCAAGCCACTGGGCATCCTGTGGAAGGGTTCAAGCCCAAGCCCTACCAAGGACCCTTCTTATCATTAAAAGCATAAAAATACCCAGTTATTGCTTGTGCCTGTGCCCTGACACTGCTTAAAGGGATGGCAGCAGATGTAGTTCTGGGCTGCAATCAGGGCGTCTGGGCCCCCGTTTCAGCTCTGCCAGAGGCTTTTTATGTGACCTTGGTCGGGAGCTTAGGGTAAGATTCATTCCATTTAATGTTGACTAATGGTGAGGGTGTCTAATTAAACTAGTCATGTGTGCTCCTGCTCTGATCAGAGAAGGAAGAGAAAGCAAATTCACAAGGTGAATCATCCTGTTTTAAGACCGGTGTCAGAGACAAATGAGATGAATTGCCCTCTGGAAGTAGCTATTTCTTTCCATTAACTGTAGAGGAAGTCTACATTAGAAGAGTTTAGACTAGATGCCTGATTTATGAATGGCTAAAGTTAAGTAAAATTAGTTCAGACATTAATCTCTATGCATGCCTGTTTCTCCGAATGCTGAATGATAGAAATAACACCTTCTGTGCCTCACATTCAAAGATGCCGTTGGGCGAGGAGCATCCTGTAACTACTTTGGAAAGGAATTAAACCTAGAAGCAAAATACAACAGTTAGAGAAGTAAACCCTTTACACTTAAAACATCTCAGTGGCAGTCTGAGCAGTATCAGTTGGGGCATCCCGATGCTTTTGCCATTTTTCCCCTTTACGTTTTGACAACAGAGCACCCATAAATGACTTTTCCCAATGAGGCCATAGGGCATGAGGGCAGTTAGCCTGCTTTTGGGGCAAGAAGTAGGAGCACTGAGGAAGGCTGACCATGCAAAGGAGTGTAGGACCTGGTCTTGGCCAGCAGCTTTGAAGGTTTTCCTTGCGATATTGCTCTTCTCAAATGACAGTGACTATTTACTTTTTGGAAGATCTCCCAGAGGAATGGAAGCTGATGACTAACTGTGACAGTTTAAAAAAAAAAAAAATTAAAGGGAGAAGAGAAGCTTGCATTTTCTTAGGAAAAAATGCACAACATATAAACTAGGCACGGAATAATTGTGCTACCCAATAGCTTGTACTTACATATGAGGCTTGCTTTTGTAAAAGGAAATTTGCCCCTATAACTACCTAGTGTAGTTAAAACAGGAAAAAAAGATTTAAAAAAGACCTTGTGTGGGTGTCCTCCTAAGTGCTTATTCTGATCCCATTTGCAACATGTTACACGACTCTGGGCACAGTTGTACTCGATAAGGCTTTCACCAGCACAACCGTGCCCAAAACACAAAGCACCCCACCAATGTCGCCGTGTTACCGGGGGTAGCTGAGATACCTGCAAGTCCGTTAAATCTAATAACAGGTCCTTAGAGGCCATTTTGGGGTTTATTTTGGGGGGTGTGTTAAATTACTAAATCTTGTTATTAACACTTTTATTTTATGATTTGCTGTTTCCAGGGCACAGACAGAAGCTTGATGACTCTAAACCTAGTTTGTTCTCTGAACGCCTCAGTGATTTAGGGCGCATTCCTCATCCCAGTATGAGAGTAGGGGTCCCGACCCAGAGCCCACGGCCCTCTCTGAACTCTGCACCAAGTCCTTTTAATCCACAAGGACAGAGTCAGATTACAGGTAAGAGACAGAACCGTAGGTTTGACTTGCACAGGCAACGGTAGTAATTGCTTATGGATATTTGTGTCTCAACTGCAGTAAAAGAGGCTGTTACAGGGTGAGAGATGTGTTCCAAGCAAAGCTAGGTGGGAAGTGGATTTTTCTATAGTGTTTGAAGTTGAAAATGTCTTTCTTCTTTTAAAATATCTTTTTGCTGTAAGTCCAGAATAGTCCAAAATAGTCAATCTGGGTAAATTGAGTAGGAATCTGGTGAAATTCTAACTGCCACGTTGCTCCGTGTGTGCAATAATACATATTAGAATTAACATCTTGATTCAGCATTTTTTTTGCACTGGTGTTGAGGGAAGCAGCCAGCATTTAATGGTCTTTCTATTGGAATAATAATATGATCTCCTCACGTGGCGGTTTCCTTCTAGCACCAGTGCTGACCACTGTTACAATAAACGAACTGGGTTATGGAGAAATCTCCAAAGGTTGCTTGTGAGGGTTGTATGCAACATTTATGATTGCATGCTGAGAGACAGATTTCATTGTGCTGAGAGAAATCATAAAGTACCATGTGTCACAGATTATAAAACCAAAATAAAATGTTTAACTGCAGCTATGCCAGAAGTTTGCAACAAAACTCTAAAGCCTACAAAATAACCTGATTTAGTCATTTTTCTAAATTAAGAGCTGGTTAATTTTTTTCAAAGCAGTGTCAAAACAACCTCTACCTAATTTTTGCCATTTCTACGCTCAAAATTTGTGCTGATGTATTCGTGTCTATCCAGGATGTGAAGAAGGGTTGCCTCTGACCAACTCGCTTGCTAGAACTGTTGAACTTCACCTTGATGCAAATCCGTAACAAAACTTTTGACTCAATTTACTAGACTGGTTTAAAACTCAGTTTTGTTGCTAGTGTTGCATCTGTACGAGGAGACTTTTGCCAGTCTTATATACCAGTATTCCTTTATTGGTAAAGCACTCCTAGTATAGACGAAGTCTTTGAGTCAACCTAGGAAGATTTCGGGTTTCATGTTTCAAGTGGTTTTGACATGATACCAGCTGAAACTTAGTGGTTTTAACAAAGTGTTGTGGCTTTCTTCTTCTTTCTTTTTCTTCTTCTTTAAGTTCAACTGGTTTATTAATTTGCAGTAAGGAAGAGAAGTAAGTGGGTTAATTTCAACCCAAAGCACTCAGAGAACTGAAATGAAAAAATTGTTCCCATGAGCTGTGGCAAAGTTCTTCCAGATCTAGAAGTCTACCTTTAACTAGCAGAAAATGTTTATAATATATTAAATATGTCAGTAGTACCCATTGCAAGATACCTGATGCCCACCAGCTTCCCGGAGCAGGTTTTTTGGCAGGGCTTTGTGTTTTGTTCAGTGGACATGTACAGACAGGGCTTTTGTGCGTATCATTTTCTGGGTAAGAACTGCCAACTAAAGTCCAATATTTTTTCTAACCTATTGTCTTCTGTTTGGTCGTGTTTGGGGACATAGTTCCTGAGAAATTAGGGGGAAAATCTGGGGCTATAATCATCTTTTTTCCTCCTTCCCTGTGCCTCCATAGTTTACCTATTGTGCAACTCTATCTAGGAACGAAGGAGGGTGAAATTCTTCCTGACCCCATCTGGTGATCAGCTTATGCCCTGAAGCACAAGAACTGAGATCCCCTTGTAATTTTCTTCCTAGCTAAGTGTAACCTCATATGCTGCTCTCATTCACATAAATGCCTCCTGTAGAAAACGTTCTGCTGGCTTTGATTAATAGAGTACTTCTCTGCCTCGTTATGAATCAGCAGCAGCATTTACAGATCCGGGAGGTGAAAACTACATATGAGCTTTAAATAAGCCTGACTCGAAACAAAGCTGTGCGGCATTTGCTGTCTTCTCCACAAATTTCGGAGTCAGCAGTTCAAAGTACCAGCTGAGAATTCATCCAGGGAGGGAAGATGCGGTGCTGGTGGGGCAGGGGAAAGTGAGCTGAACCGAGGAGGGCAGACTGACTTTTCCATCTATTGTGGATTGTGTGCTTTTCTTGCTGGAAGAACTCACGGTCATGGGGATACGTTAGAATCCCAAATTGTTCTCATTTCCCCCAAAACAGCGAGGACTCGGTCGCTTATAAAAGTTTGCAGTGAATACGTGGTCTGACACAGTATTTGCCATATTATTCCTTGTATCCTACTCACTTGAGAAAAGTCGAACACCCGACCCTCCAAGGCTATTCATTAGCTTTCTGGTACTCGTCTAATTTATAAGGCAATTAGCGTAAGCATGTTATATGTGTGCTAGCTCTGCAAATTGTGCTCACAAGGGGTTTTGGTGCTTTTCAGGACATTGATTGTAATCTGTAAAGCTCTACGCACTTTGATGTTCCACCAAAGTGCTGGGATGCTTTCTGTGGACTGCACCTCTGAGTTTTTCTGGGATGAATGGATGCTCGTTGCCACACAAACCATGCCAACGAGAGGCAAAGTTGGTGCTGCAGACGAGGCACCTCTTTGATCGGGTGTTAGGTGACTAGGGGAAATTGCTAAACGTCCTCCTGTTTGGTGTGGTAGTAGGGAGTGAGCTGTTCGGGCTGTCCATCTCCACCAGTTCCCTTGTTGTGGTGCAATATTCACTGGGAATACCACTGGCTTCTTAACGTGGTCACTGGGCTGGTATGGCTTGGGTATGTATTAAAAGGAGAATAGACCTTTGTCTGAAAAGCCAGGATTTTTTTTATTGCGTTAAACAAGCATTCCTTTAGAAACACCTTTGTTTCTTAATCTTTTAACCTAGTAATTTAGGGAAAATAATTAATTCCTAATAACTTTAACAGTAAATACTGGTTTCCTATGACAAAATCCATATATTGCTAGTAAGCACATAAACTGTTTTTGTTTCGTTCCACTTGAGGTCTTGCATAGCTATTGCATGATTAAACAGAAATAATATTTAAAGCCTGGCTGGCCCACACCTCAGTCTGAAAGAACTCAGCACTTTGGGGTTCACTCTTATATTTCTTTTTTCTGTCTAGGTTGTGTTTATTTTCCTAGAGAATCCGAGTACAGGTTTTACAAATCACGGCACAGTCCTAAACCTAGCACAGGACCGGGCTGTGGCAGTACAAGGCACAGAGTTGCCCTTATTCAACATGGCATTTTAACTAGGATTCTGCAAAAGCAACATCGAAGGGTCATTAAAAAACAAATCGTCCAATAAGCAGATGCCTTTGCTGAGGCAATGCAGATTCAATTTGAACCCCGCTTGCTGCCCGTAAATCAGGAATCCTGTCTGTTCACATTTGGATACTGGTATATTTGCTTTTTTATTTTTTTTCCCTTTCCTTAACGGCACTTGCACAATTCGCTCATGTATCCGATTACATTCCCGTTCAGACACTGAGCTGTTGCATCAGTAGTTCAGTATGAAACGAGGAAAACTCTTGTTTTTCTAAAACGCAACTGGTGAGGATTAGCTTCTATCGGCCAGGAAAAGCCACGGGTGTAATGGCAGGAATGTGGTCGGCACGAGGACCCCGGCGGCTGGGCTACGGGGACCGCGAAGTGGGAGTTAAGTGAGGTTTCATGCTCCATCACCACTGGGGCACCGTCTGATCTATAGGCAACCTGTGACTTTCATCACTGAAATAACAGCACTCAAAAGCAGGTCCCATGAAATCTTTCCTTTTTTTCCTTTTCCTCTTCCCCTTCCCATGCACTTCAGGGACGTTGCATTTTTGTTTCTCATCCTTTTTAGGGTTGAAGGAAGCAGATTTAAGGGCTTCAGAGCTGGCTTGGTGAGGGGACCCATCTCCACTGGCAGGCAGGGACTGGTTTCAGGGGCAGTGTAAACTGAGTCTGCTGGGAAAACCGTGGGTAGAAAGCAGCTTCGACTCTCAGATGGAGGATGAGGACGGTACCGGCTGGGCACTTCTTAATTCTCCCATTCAGGACTTGCAGGAAATGGGCTGGATGCTGCCCTTTGCAGAGTCAGGGAGAAGGCAGAAAGCTGCGCTCATCATAGCGTCATCCTGGGCTCTGGATATGAAGCTGTGCAGCATCTCCCTCAAAGGCAGTGTCTGTTCTCTGAGACCATCAGCTGCAGGACAGGTTTGAAACAGAAGCTGCGTAGCTGTCATTAGACAGACACTATGCAAGTGCCCTGGCAGGGGTTGGCTGTGTTTTAACTGGGACCAGCAGCGCTCTGAACCAGTTTGCAGCTGGCGCGCATCAATTTGCGAGCAGCGCATGCCAAGTTCATGCTTGCCTGCAAAAGATCGTTTAGAAACAGCCCAAGCAATAGGCTTACAGGGAGAAGTATGCCTTCAGCCTACAGTAACGTGGAGTGAAAGGTACAGGACTCAGTGGATGAGGTGGTGTAGCTGGAATTTCTGCTGCCGTGAACACGAGGGTGGCTGCAGACTGCTACGTTTTATACAAATTGATTGCATCCTCCAGGCAACTGGCGAGTTGCCTTCGAGAACCTCCGTTTGGTAAAGCTTGTATCCCTCCTGTTAAAGTGTTCTTTTAACTCTCCCCCATGCCCCTCTTTACAATTTAGTTGCCCTACTGGCATGACTTAGTCATTTTTTTGGTATTTTTTCTTTTGGGAATGTGCCTCTTGAGGGTGGGGTGGGAAGAGAAATGGTTTTAGAGGTTCTTCAGGCCAAAATCTGGTCTCAATTACACTTGTGTCCATTGGGGTGTAACTCCATTGGATTTGACTTCATGGATTGAACTGGGCAATCCAGATCAAGCCCTGGGCTTTTAACGATGCCCAAGAAATAGTCAGAGAAGAGAAGGAGGTTGCGTTTTTGTTGTTGTTGTTTTGCTGGGGGTGGTGATGTTACAACAATAGTTGGGTTACTCATGCAGAAAGTCATCTTGGCTTCGTTAAGATCAGAAGTGGGGATATTTCCTCTAAGTGTTTACCAAAGATAGCTCCAGACAGCTTGTTTTTTAGCATTGTCAGTAGCGCTAATACAGTTAGCAACAGCAGTGCTGGAGCTGATGGCTGGATTTAAATGAGAGTGGGTTTGCAAAGTGTGTGCGTTCATGTGACGCTGGGTGTTATAGATGGCACGCTGAGGACCTGCAAGCCTGTGATAATGCTCTGAGCGTGTAGCTCAGCTTGGGAAATGGGAAATTGATTTTTTTTTTCTATACTAAATATGTGTGCTTCATAATCCAGTGGCAGAGCAGTGGAAAAACTCATACTTCAGGGCTATTCATGGGTTTTTTCTTCTCTCTGTTGA
Organism: Eurypyga helias; assembly: GCF_000690775.1. Classification (NCBI taxonomy): domain Eukaryota; kingdom Metazoa; phylum Chordata; class Aves; order Eurypygiformes; family Eurypygidae; genus Eurypyga; species Eurypyga helias. The sequence continues at coordinate 19,891 of NW_010244694.1, read as the reverse complement.
CACTTCATAACATTTCCATCGAAGGAAGAGGTCATGTTACTGGAGAGCCAATGTCATCGATAGGAGAATGGGTAACTGGGTTTTTTACTTTCATTCTTCCTGGTTTTTTTTTTTTAGTTCTTTTAGTTTTTTTTAGTACAGTGTGTCCAGTCTTAGACTAATTTTTAAAACCGCTTCTTGACCATTAATGTCAAATGTCAATTGTCCATTGATGCAGTCAATCACAGACCACAAGCATCAACAACCATGTATGTCTCCCACTGACTGTAAATGTGGCAGTGAAACCTAGACACAAAATAATTTGCAATACTCAGTATTTCCTGTTTCGACGTGGTTTACCAGCGCAAACAGGACGGAGCTGTTTGTGCATTAGTTTAGACCTGGCCCTGCTGACTTGTTTCAGCTGAACTAAGCCCAGAGCTTCTTAGCATACACACGATATGCCCTGTTGTGAATGAATATGATGAAAGCCACACTTTTCTTCACACCTACGCAGGTATAACAGAAATGTTTACAAGAGGAAGACTGCTCATAGTAATCACTCCACAATTTTCAAGTGCAGATGCCAGCTCAAAGTGGTTTTATGTCTCTTTTGCTGTCATTGAACTAGCCCTTCCCCATGGTTGCTGCACGAGAAGGTGGGACACTTCTCTCGAGCTGTTCAGTGTATTTTTGTGTCAGGGTTTTCCCTTTGTTTTGAGGGATTCCTTTAGGAAGAAATCCATGTTTGCTCTGCCTCAGAGCTCTGGGGTTTCTCATCTGTTCTGGGCTTTTCGTGATTGTGAGGATGTGCAGTCTGCCAGAGCTTCTGGTGCTTCGGGTGAATGCACGAAGCCCCTCAGCAGATGCACGTGAGCCCCTCAGCCAGAGTGGATGGGGAAGCTGGTCTTTGGTGCGGCAGAGCAAGGAATACCTCTAACAAATCCACTCATAGTTTCATCTTTGCTGGTACGGGCTAAATACCCCCTCCACCCCTTCCATGCCCAAGTGAGAAGGAGGTGACTCTCCTGACATTGTTGGAGATGACATCTCCTGACGAGCATCTGCTGGGATCTGCCCCAGATGCACTGGCAGGCACCTCCCTGTGACACCCCTGGCACCCCCTTCTCCCCAGGAGGTTTGGTTGGGTGGTGTATGGGACCAGAAGAGAAGGCTGGTTGAGCCTTGATGGCCACAGTCTCTGCTCCAGCGGTGTTGCAAGGAACATCTGTTGGGACCAAAGGGTGCCGCGTGAAACCCAGCTGCATGTCCGCATTCGAGGACTAGACGGAGCAGCGTTTTACTCAGGATTGGGCAACACCGCTGAGCAGCGACGTTTACCCTGTGGGCCAGCAGATCACCTTTGGCTTGGCAAGGCAGGAGTGTTTCGCTGCTGTCTCCTCTCGTGTCATGCAAACCTTGGTTGCTGTCAGTGACCGGAGGCTGGTTTTAGGGCATTTACTCCAGGATCTGGTGAAACTTCTATCTTTGCTTTCCCATTTCCTAATGGGCCAGAGATAACGCTTGAAGCCAGTCAGCCCCAGGGCCAAATTCCCCACCCTGCCTCGACCATGACTTCAGCCATGCCTTGCTGTGGAGAAATCTCAGTGACCCTCCAGCCTGGGGTACTGTGTCCTTCTCAGTCACTGAGCTCTGAAGCATCATCTGATGTTCAATTTGGTTGAGGATTTTCCTCTTTATTATTTTCTATTCTCTGAGAATTCATGATCTCATTTTCCTGGAGCTAAGTTGCTTGCACTTCAGTTTCAGAGGGGCTCAAATTTGAACCTAAGTATCTGGGTTGAAATTTTCCAGCTGAGATAAACACCCCGTTTTGTGAGTGTGGTACTCAAAGGGTGCCTGCACATCGAAGAGGTGACCAACTGAATATGCAGTATATCATTGTTTTCATTAAATTTAGGTAGAAATTGCGTCAAATGGAAGTAGAGTGAGTTACCCAAGTCCAACAGAATATCTGCTTCAGGGCCAGAAGCAGTTAAGTCACAGCACAGTGTCTTCACTAACAGCCCATCCTCTTTTTTCTCTTTCTCTAAAATATTTGGCAGTTTAAAATCTCACATTAGCAAACTCATTGAGAACTAAAATCAAATAGATTTATAAAGAAGAAATGTAGTATTGCAGCTTTGAGGTTGGAATGAGCTGTAGAAGCTGTGCATAACTTTAAGTTAGCTGTTTAAGAATATATGATGTGCTTTTGATTCAGCTTGTCCATCCAGCCTTGTATTCTGCCTCTGACAGCTCAGTATGAGATGTTGCTTTGAAAGACCACATGAGCCTTTGAAAGACCACTTTTTGCCATTCTTCCTTCTTGTGTCTGTGCAGACATTCACTGTTGTCAGATTAAGGATGTTAGGTCCTTAAAACCAGGTCTAGCATGGGTGTGCGAAGTGGTGAGGATGCCACAGATGCTTAAGATCAGCTCATGCCGTGAGGATTGCACTAGCAAAGTGGCATGAACCTTCAGCTTCTTTCCTGAGGTTTCAACCATCTTAGACCAAAATCCTGTGAAAACATCCTTTGCTATGATTTTTTTTTCCTGGTCTTTACTTGCTGTATAATTTCCTTCCAGCGTTAGAGCTGACCTACAACGAAAACTTTAAGGGACTCTGTTTTGGATTCGGAAGCAGAGATTGAAAAGCTCTTGGAGTCTGAAGGAGCTTGGATTTGAGATTGTGCTCCCGACACATCATTAATTTTAAGATTGTTTTCCCAGCAAGCCTAGGCTTTCCGTTCCCAGTTGAAGATCATTTACCATTGACTGAATGGTGAATTATAGTAGTGGAATGAGGCAGAGAAATATGTCGATATCAGATATAACAACGAGCAGGCAGTCAGATTTGAACCTGCGCCAATCCATACAACCCTAGCCTTGAAATTGTTAAACAAAGAAGTTCATTACATTTAATGATCAAGTGTCCTTCAGATTTCTGAGGAGTTTATGTTAACCATTTATATTACTCAGCTCTAATATAATGTCAAACTCTGGGAAAATCCTCTTAAAATTAAATTGGAAAGTTGGGGGGGTTTTATATATCTATACAGTTATTTTGCTTCAAGGAAGTATCTGCTTTCCAGACATCTCTTCAAACAAATCATGTCTGAACAGAAAAAATAAACATGGAATAGCTGAAACTACAAGGTTTTGCTGTGTGGAAGAGCAGGGAAAGGAGTTAAAAAAAGAAAAAAAAAAAGGTTGAATTTCCTGAAAAAGTGCTTTTGCTTATGCCATGTGGCTATCACATTGCTGTCTGCGAAGCAGGGCCTTAGCATAGCGCTCTGATACAGCAGGTTCTCCAAAATCAGTGGACCTGATGTGCTTCACTGGAAATCTTGGGGAGGATTTGGAGGGATGTGCTACAGTTTCAGTGAGCCAGTTCAGAGGCAGTTTTCTGTTTATTGTGCGGTGCCCAAAACAAACGTTGAGGTTGAAAGTGTTTTGTTTTTTTTCAATGTAAAGAAATAAAAATAGTAATTTATGAGGCATTCTGTTGTATCTTTATCACCACATATTAACTGAGAGCAAATGGTTTATAAACCCAAACATCAGTGGATAAAACTTAGTCTCCCTCTCACTCGCTCCAATCCATCAGTGCTTCAGCAAAAAATAAACTGTATTTCTCCTTACAATCATTTCCTGCATAGTGAGCTGTAGCAAGTACATCAAAAGACAGCATTAGTTTCTGACAGTTATCCCAAACCATTTGGTTTCATACTGTAATTGAGGTGACTGTAGGTAATTGGGCCAGCATCCAAATGTGACATTTTTGGACGGATGCTGATAAGATTAATGACATTTTCCTTCTTGGATAGCATTTTCAGCACTGAAAACACTACTGTGTAATGTTTAAACTGGATAACAGCTGAACAGGCATGCCAAGTGCTGACTCCAGAGTCTCCCCACCTCTGAAGCCTACTTCCTAAGCTTAAACCCGGGTCTCGTACTTGCTGTTTGCTTATCTGTCCGAGTCCTCGAGGGCTGGCCAGTCCTGGTGTAACGTGCTGTTAGACCTGCATGACAGACATCGGGAATTTGCAGCACAGCTGCTAGCTCTTCTAAAACTTTGCTCGCTGCTTCATTCATTTCCCCAAAATATTGTTATGGGGAGGGAAAAGCACAGAGCGGGGGGTGAGAGCTTGAAGGGGTTGAGTCCTAGAGGAGCAGGTCATGTTTCATTGCATTCTCATTCCTTGTAGCACCGAGGAGTGTATGTTCAGTAATCTCACCTCTTTCAGTTAGGCTGTTGATGCCTTAAAATTTGTCTTCCTTTTTAAAAAAAAATTTTTTTTTTTTTCCCCCTCTAGACCCCAGGCAGGCACAGTCATCCCCACCATGGTCCTATGACCAGTCTTACCCATCCTACTTGAGCCAGATGACTTCACCGTCCATTCACTCCACAACTCCTCTGTCCTCCACTCGAGGCACAGGACTTCCAGCCATCACCGATGTGCCCAGACGCCTCTCAGGTAAAGACCGTATTTTTGCCTAAAACAATTACGCAGATAGGAACAGGACTGGCAGAGCCTGCCTCCAGACAAGCCGTAGTAAGGAGAGCAAAGCTCAGTTGGTGATAACAAGGTTACTGCAGAGCAGGTGGGGGTTAAAGTCCTTTTTTTTCTGAACTTGAAGAGCTACTGTGTTGCTCTGAGCATGTCTCATTTGGATGTCTCTAGGTCCATTTCAGATCAGACTACTTTTAAATTGTGAACCTGATTCTATGAACAAGTTCTTGCACTTTTTTTCCCTAAAAGAGGATGTTTACTTGCATGTTTTAAAGTAATGGCGATCTTCTCTCTTTTTTAATGCTTTATTTTTATGGTGTGTGTGATGATAGGCATCGTGACAGACAGATGCCTTCATTTCTTCAAGGCTAAGGTTCATTCACCTGCTTTTCAATCTAGTAGCTCAAGAAAACCTACTTCCTTAGTTAATGTGTGCTTAAGATGCCTATCAGAAACTAGCTGAGTCACTTCAGGGTAAATATTGGACAAATTGTGCTTTGGAATGATGCAGGAGAGAGGAAATAACGTTTAGGAACATAGTCAAGACAGCAGTGAGGAACTGAGACTTTTTAAAAAAATCAAACAAGTGTACATTTACATACTGTGCAATTCACCTCTAATGGTCTCAGTGATAAAACCACCTGTGTGAAGTAATCTGATTGCCCCAAAGTAAGATAGAGCCTGTCGTGGCACACAGTCACCTTGTATATCTTGCCAAAAATGAGGAACCTTAGGGGAGGGAGGCTCAGTATTAAAACTCCAACCTTGCAAGTGTGGAAATATTAGCAACGTATGCCAAAAAAGCATGTGTAATGTAAAGAAACCCTTTATGATTCATTAATGAAAACCAAAGAATCAGTCTTATTACATCTATTTTTTGCATGTTTGCAAGATATTATTATAATCTTGGATGCTGCTGCCATACACCTGTTTGACTCGCAGCCAGGCGAATTTCTTGCTGTCGTGTTTTCCCCTTCCACCAAGCTCGTAGCGCTGGAAATGCTGATCCCTCCACTGAGCTGCATCACTGACAAGCTGAACCTCAGCCAGCAGGCGTTTAGGATTTGATTAGCGTAGACTCCTTGATTTCTTTCATCTTGGAGCTTTGTTTCTCAAACAAACAACTGCAAAAATCTCTGTGGTCCTAGCGCGCTCTGCCTTCTCGGAGATGCCAAACATCTCCGTGTGGGCCGAGGGTTGGAGGGCAGTGGAGCAGGTTCCTGCGGGCTCTCTGTGCAACGCGCTGACTTCGTACAAAAACTTGATGGGCTTGATGCTGAGGAGATGCTTGAAACAGGTTCCCTTTGAGTCGGAGCCTCCTGACGGTCTGTGTTGTTGAATGGGTTATTTTTGCAATTGTGCCCCCAGCGATACCTCCAGGAGAGGCTCGGCTGGGACTGCGGCAGCTGTAGCACCGTGTACTTGCCCTGCAGCTCTCGCTTGTCTGTGTATTCAGACGTGAGCGCCTGGCATGTGGGCACATGCAGAATGACTAAAAGACCTGGCTGTGTGCATTATGTGGCCGTGAACTGAACTTTGCCGCTGAAACTACAGTGGGTTGCCTTCACGTTTCTTGCCCTTCGTCTTTTGGGGGCTCAACCAACGCCTCAACAATGCTCTTACCTTTTGCCAGCCTGGGGCTCTGGCTTCCAGTTAGATTCAAAAAGGAAACTTTGATCTTCCACAAGTGCCAGAGATTGTCTGCAGTGTTTGCTGATGTTCAGAAGTAGAGAGTGGGTGATGCTCAGGCTGCAGGGAGGCGTGTCGCAGCCCCAGCTGCAAACCCTGTGGTTCCTCTCAAGGGTTTCTACCTCGAAGTGCCACGGGGAAGAAGGGCAAGATCTGACCCCTCTTGCGTATAAAGTACAGAGAGAAATACAAGTTGAAAGCTGCCATTTACAGCAACCAGTTTATCCCTCGCACACCGAGAGACACGAATCTCCACTCAGTTACTTGATACAACTTTCAGAGGAGGACAGAGCTTTGATGGTGGAAACATATGACAGCTAAGAAACACTTAAAATGTTAGAAAACTTCAGGCACCTCCAGTGCATGAGGGAGAAATTAGAGTTTTACAAGACCTTGAATAAAAGCAAACTTTGCTTTCTGACACAGTGGCAGAAATCTGGTTATCAAGGCTGTTAAAAGTATACAAGGTAATTTTAATGAAAGCCATATTTACTGCCTGTTGCTTAACATCGTGCAGGAGGAAAAATGGGTAAAACTTCCCCCTGAGGCCTTGGATGTCACACCTACAGGCACAGGGCTTCCTACCTGCCACAGTTTCACATCACTCAGCCTTTCCACAGACCTCCATGGCTCTGCCTAGACAACTGCTTGAGTTGTGCTCACCCAGATATTTAAGATATACCATCTAATAAAACAATGTGTTCTTCAAAAGGGTAGTTCCTGGTGGTATGGTCAGTGGCAGCCCTCAAGAGCTATTTCTGATTGTATTCCCATGACCAGAAGAACATCCATGGCCAAAGCAGTGGTGTTGCTCCCTGTCCTGGGATGGGTACCTCTCTTGGCAGACGCCTGTGTTTCAATCCCAGATCAGGCTGAGCATCAGAAGATGTTAGGGGCTGTAGGACAGGAGGTGACGGGGCACTGCCATAGCAGTTCATGCAGTTCTCTGTCCCATGGGAGAGTGGAAAAGGGCAGCAGGCTGCAACCCTGAGGACTTATTCGGGCAGGTTGGTGTAATGTGGCTGAACTGGTCGTGTCAGTGTCTAGACTGATTTCTTTGCACAACTGAAATGTTCACATGCATGCCGCAGGCACGTGCAAATGAGTGCCCGTGGCTGCCAAACTTTAAAGTATTCATCCTTTATTCTCCAAACGGGGACCGATGGGTGCTGTGTTTGCAGTGTCGTGCAACTGATTAGTGATAGCTAAAAGCAAAGCACAAAAAAAAAAAAAGATTATCTGGCATCACCCATGTAACTTTTGAACCAGTGATTATCTGGTGCAGAAGTCTCATGTTCACATCAAGAATAAATAAAGCATAAGTTCACAAGGCTATGCAACTGACTTACCTTTTTGCACCAACTCAGTCATAAAAAGAGCAGGATTCCTCATATTTTATTAAAATATCTGTCTGCTCAGACTTCCTCGGAAAACAGTGAAAGTTGGTGGCCTGGCAGATTAATATTCTTAATTAAATAATATTGTACTGGAAACCATGGGAATATATGAGCATGGTCATTTTAGAGTGAGTTTTGCCTGAGGGACGTAGTCTTATTGCATGATTCATAGTGAATGCACCCAGTCTTTGTGTCCTATGTATAACCAGAGTGCGTGTGGGATGGGGAGCATGAGTGTCTATTATGTAATTAATGTATATGATTCATATAAATACACATCACAGCCGTTTTACATAAAGCTTTGGGACTGATCCAACGAGTCCTCGGCACATACAAGGTTCAGAGCAGGGAGTACAGGTCGGGTTGTTCTGCAGTCACAAGAGGGCTGCTCCGCAGGTGAAGGCTTTGGGTATCGGTGTCCCCAGGGTAGACATCCATACCTGGGACGGTCACCCTCAGCTCCCTTTTGAGTCACTGGGGACAAATTTTCAGGACCTGACCAATCTGTCAGTGAGCTGTAGTGGTCCCTGGCAGTGCCTTGGAAGGGCCTGGCAAGTAGTTCAGGTGCAGGCACGTCTGATCTGATAGTCTGCCTTTCATGAGGTGATTTAGGAGGTGATTTAACTGTCCCATAAACATCCATATCACAGCCTTGTTACGCATCACTCCTGGTTTAATCCTACTGTGGTCTGCCTCACCCTGACCTCTACCTGCTCTGCGACTGCAGGGTTTGAGCTTGAATTTAATTTTGTTGTTTAATTTAATTTTTCTTCCCCTGCACTACTCCTGGACCTCCTCACTCTTCTGCCTAAATATTAGTCTCTTGCTTTTTGCTTCCTCTTTGAGAAAAATTTGAGGGGTCAAGGTCCTAAGCTGCTGGAGAACCTGCTTTGCAGGTTTAACATGAACACGTTCAGCGCTGGCTATGAAAGAGCCTGTCCCATGCAACGTGTTTGACAAATGCCCGTGTGACAAAGGAGAGAGTTAAAACTGAGTCTACATAGCAGGTTAAATCAGCAAAAACTACCCTTTCCAGCCCTGGGCTCACACGCTTTGCATAGAGCTGTCAGTTGAGGATGCTGACCTTGTGCCAGCATGCCCAAACTTTCCTGTCCCACGTGCTGGAGTCCCCACAGTGTGCACTGTGGATTTTGTTGTCTTTATATTTACTAAATAGGGACATGCTGAGGTAGATGAGGGTCATGCTGGGCTCAGCCTCTCAACAAAAGAAGTTTGCAGACCCATCCCTCTGAACTAAAATGGCCAGGAAAGTACATCTTTACCAATAAATTACACAGTGGTAGAGCCTGGGCTGTTAAACACCGGTATTGTCAGTGAGGTCGGTCTTGAGCGGGGTTGGCCAGCATGCTCCCAAGCAGGTTCCAGCCGTGGTTTGGAAATGAGCAGGGTTTCGAACCCATTCCATGGGCAGCTCGGAGGCAGCCACCCCATTGCGGAGGCTAAAAGGATTTACTAGTACAGCTGTGGCCAGACCATCCCAGCTGGGTGCAGAGCCAGAGAATGGGCTCTGATCCTGGGCTTTGCTGGTTTGAGCGTAGCCAAGTTCTCCCATTAATTTGTCTCGCTCTGTAGATTTCGCCGCATCATTTTGGACCATCCTGGACCGTCACTGTATATTGAATTTAAGAAATTTTCCTATTTTCCAAGCTCACTGAGGGCTGGCAAGCAGAAATGCAATGCTGTGAATGCCAACCATGCCCTAATCAGTGACAATACCGTTGCTTTACACAATTTGATTCTCATTCTTGTAAGCCTGCAAATCTTAAAATAAAATATCACATATAATGGAAGCAGCTCCAACTGAACTTCTGGATTTAGTGTTTGTATGTTAATGAGAAAGTGGCTCACAGCGATGGGCTGGTTTCTCTTGAGGTTCTGTACTGGTTGTCATCTTGGGTTTCTAACCCTGAATATGAATTGTCTTGGGTTTTGCTTAATGTCATGTACACGCATGATCTTTATAATAAGGTTTTTCACTTTTGGGGGGATTTGGTCTTTGAAAAATATTAACATTAAGGGAGAAAAGTTGTTGATCTTCTAAGGAGCTCAGAAAACTTTACAGCCAGTAAGTGAAACCCATGGTCATGTGAAGTAGCTATTCTTGCATCCTTTAATTCCTACTAACCTCATTAGATGTTATGGGCAATAAGCACATTTCGAGACTAGGACCCTGAAGGCATTAGGGCTGTCTCCAAAATGCAATTCTTTTCCTCTTTATGTGTGCTCTAGGGAGCAGAGAAATGGTTAATACCGCTGCCATTGCCAGCAAAGCGTTGGTGTTAGCAGCTCCTGAAATGAATGAGCAGTTCACGCTTCAGCAATATTGTCTCAGGCTCTTGGCAAACCCAAGAAGCCAGCTCGGGTCCTGGTGCGCTCGCTATGCTGCGATGTTTTTCTTGGTGACTATAACAATTTTCACTCTGTCTTCTTTTTTTAATGGAAGCTGAGAGGCTCAAGGTTGTCTCTGTCTCCATTTCTCCTAGCTAATTTTCAATGCTTTCCCTGCGAGGTGACACTGCGTTAAGGCAAAGTAAAGAACTTCAGAGAGCTTAGGTCTTCAGAAACAACCCGCTCCTTTTGCTACCCTCCCTAAACTTGTAACTTGTCCCTTTTTTGGTTTGTTTTTCATTATTTTTCAGAGGTTCTATTTATTTTGTTTACCACAGGTTTTCCATTTTTAGTCTCCTGCCCACTTGGTGCCACCTGGGAATCTCAGTACCTTGGCACTCATCTGTGGGGTTTCAATAGCAGCCTCTCTGCTGGGTAGACTCTCTCATTGGAGTAATTGTCCAGAAGATGCGTTGCACGATCCCTACCTCAAGGATGAAGGCCAAATTTTTCTAGCGTGGGTGGCCTCAAATTAGCCACCTATACCCATATTTAGGCGTTAAAACAGCGGGCTGATTTTCAGATGGTTGAGTATTATAATGCATGTCTTTAAGCCCTTTTCATTTACTTAAAACGTCTGTTGGGAGAGGAAATAAACAGGAAAAATGAAGGCAGAGGAAAAGAGGTTTATTCCTGAAGTGAGGGATTTAAAAAATACAAAAAAGAAACAAGTGGAATGTTTTTAAATGAAATAAATTTGTTGCTGATACAGGCAGGAAATAGCACACTCAAATATATGTGGATGTATAGATATATTTTTATCTGAGCCTTTTTTTGCAATGTGTTTTATATTTAGGACACATATCAAGATTTGCATCTGTTTCCAGAACTTGCTGCTAACAGTTGGTAATGATGCCAAAACATACTTTAGTTCCAGCTTGAGACCAAATGATATTCAGGGCTTTTTTTTATTACTAATTTAGGGTCTGATATTAATTAAGGAAATTTTTCCATAAGTGCCAGGCCTTTTCTGAAGAACTCATTAAAATTATATTAACTTAAACCGGAATCACAGTCTGAGCATGTTTTGTAATGATTATTCTTACTGACTCTGCTGGGTTTTGTAAACAGAATGCTAATTGTTAATGGGGCAATCGGGTGCTTGATTCCAGACTTCCAAAGGGACAGATCCTGAGCCATTACCTAGATGTGTGCTCCCAATAAAGTCAATAAGCTCCCAACAGGAAGGCTGTGGGACCGAGCTCTTTGTTTCATCCTTGTGCAAAGGCATATGGTGATTTCTCCATTCCCTTGGTGGAATTGCCATTGGTTTTCTACCTAGGATGGAGCCAGCAGTGGTGGCTGATGCAGGACCGTGTGTGTCCTGATACGGAGATGGAATCTAAGCCCATATGGGAAGCTCTCTGGTACCTATAGGGTGATCAGGGTCACTTATTTTGCTCTTAACTTTCTGTGGCCGTGAGTCTTTGTTGCACTGAATTTGGTTTGATTAATTGCACAGGCTGAATTTACTGAATGGTTCCGAAAAATGCGGGAGAATTTGGTCCTTCTCAGTCTGGGAATGAGTTTGGTACAAGACAAGTAGAAAAGTATCCTATGCCCTCCAGGACTTGTGTGGTTTTAAAGGCCCAATTCTGCAAATCTTACACTAAAAAATACAATTTGAGAGGCAAAAACTGCTGCTGGTAGAAATAGCTGGAGCTGTGTTGACTTTTGGTGAAATTGCCTGTCAGTTCTGGCCATGCAGAATTTGCCCATGTGGGACTGGGTCATGAAGGAAGCGTTAGAGCCTAGCAGAGCTTCACAACACCTTTTTGAAGTGGTTTAGTAATAGTTGTTGGCCCCATTTTACAGATGCTCAAATCTCCTCCCCTCTCGATGGATGTTTTAGCAGAAGAGGATCTGGTGTCATGCCAGTTTGGTTGCCAGATTTAAAAGAACATTGATATTGGTGAAACTGGGCTGATACTGGTGACTGAAGGAGAAGGTAAGAGCTCTGCAAGTGGTTCAGACTTTCTTGGGTTGTCTGAAAGAAAACAACGTAGGCAGCAAAGGAGAGGAAGATGCACGAGATAAAATGAAGACGCACACCTTCACATGGCTCATAAACGATGTTATTAAGAGAGAAGAAACTTCTTCATATGCATAAAGGGAGGATGTTTGGGGACGCTAATCTGGAAATCTCTTAATATTTGCTTTCAGACTCACTCAAAAGGAGTGAGGGAGGGGATCAAAGCAGGCGATGCCTTCCCCAGCTTGGGACGGGTTCCCCATGTCCGCAAGAGCGGTGCGCGGGCAGTGCAGTGTCCCTCGGGGGGAACCCAACCCTGCACCCACATGGTCCTTGCTGGTGCTTCTGTGTCCGAGGAGTTTTTGTGGAGGGCAAGGATTTTTAGCAGTGGTGGAGCTTCATCTATAAAGCTCAGGGGAAAATAATTTGATATAAGGAGCTTTCCACAGATATACGGATTATTAATACAGTGACGCCCTTGTCGTTTTCTGCTTTGAACCCAGCTGTAAGATTTCCCCAAATTAGCACTCGTTTGAACTTGAGGATAACCTTTGAGAAAAAACAAAAAACCCCAAACTCAGTTGGTCTTCATTAAAAAATTTCCAGGGAAGCAAAATCCACCACAACCTTTGGTTACAGATGCTAATTAAGCTCGCTTTGGAAATACGGGTCGTATTACTAGTCTGAATTTGTCTAACTTTAGTTTCCACTCATTTGAACTTCTTATAATTTTGTCTGCAGATTGCAGCACCGATTTTTATTTCTGAGATTGAGTGGGTTACTGTAGGTTTTGCTGTGGCGGTGGCAGATACAACAGGGGGGTGGATAAGAAAGGACGTTGCTGTCGTGGGTCTCAAGGAGGTGGCAGAAGCCACTGGGAACTGGATGCTGTGGAAGGCAGAACTGGTTTGACTTGCAAGGAGGCTGGTGGGGCACTGTGCAAAAATATTTTGGTCGTTTAAGTTTGCTGTGGGTTCACTATGATCTATGAAATAGTGGAAGTTCCCTTCCCTAATCAGCCAAACTCCTGAAAAATGAGTTATTTTTGGTTGAATTACTAGTGGGACTCTACTTTTCCAACCCACCTGAAAAAACGCATTGAGAAAGCATTTTTCACTGATTTTGTGGGATTCTGCTATTCCTTTAGGAATTTTTCTGCCTTTATATTTGCTCAATTGTGAAGTGCTTCTCATTTTTTCTAACAAAAATAAATTTAATTCCTCACTCACTACCCTAGATGGAGATACAGGAATAGGTCAACAGGATACACATTCTCCCCTAGTTTTCATACACTGTTTAACCTTCCATTTTAAGAAACACAGGTGTCATGGGGGCCTTTTCCTCCAGGTTTAGTGAGTGTTTGCTCTGTCAAAAGCAAAAAGCAGCCTGCAGCTCAGAGCTCAGGCTGTGGCCCTGCTGGGTACCAGCCACCCAGCCAAAGCAGTCTCTTTGGTCTTCACATTCATCGTTATTCCACCGGCAAATTTGCGAACAGAGAGTTGAAACTGCATTAAACCCTTGGGGTTACTTGGACCAGGCGATGCTCTCATTGTGTGAAGGAGTTTAGTTCTGGCAATTAGAGGTATTATACACGTAATGAAGGGACTTTCATGGCATTTTAAAGGTGCTTGTGGAGGAGGAGAGGAGTCAGTGTGCTATGTCTTCAGCCTCATGTCACCTCCAAGCACCCCGGTTGTTTTTCCCAAAGGTTCCCCTAAGTATCCACTTGAGCTTTTGTCCGGTTGTAGCCATGAATGTTTGCCCTAACACATTGTTTTGTGATATAGAAGTGCTGAGTGTAGGCAGCTGGAGAAAGCCTCCTTGGGCTCTTGTGAGAAAGAGGAGCAACGGTGCTGAGAGAAGGGGAGCACCACTGGAGAAAAACAGCCTGGAGGGATTTAAGACAAGGGTGAATTCTGAAAGCAAAATGGAAGAGGTAGGGCATCTCATGTCGATCCTTCTGCCTCTTAACAGCACATTTCTCCAGTGGGGAGAAGTGGAAGGTGGTATGGTTGGATTAGGAACAGTACACACAAAGCCTCTTTCATTTAGCTGAGATGAAATGTCCCTATATGAGCTCTAGAGATGCCACCTGCATGGTTTCCACTCGTTATTTTTAACAGTTAACTGGGCTATTGCTGTCCGATCCGTTGGAATCAGTGCTTTTTTTGTGCCTTTTTCTATTAAACAAGCACTGTCTAGAATTGGCAGAATATTATGAAGCCAGCAGCTAAAGGTATGTCCACCTCGGTTTAGTTTATATAATTAGGCTGCACAATAGGCTTGCTTGGAAAACAGGGTTACAGCACAGGTATAGGATCCAGATGTATACGGCACATCATTTTTAGGTGATTGATGTCTGCAAAAACACAGCTTGCCATATTTAATTCTGTGCTGAAATTATGTTCTGTCTTGTGTTGAAAGCTGAACGTGGAATTGAAAGATTTCCACGAACTGCAGATCAGTCCCCTGGCCAGTTCCCTTGACAAGGCTTTGCGTGAGGTTTTGGCTTGAGCTGGAGCACCCAAGTTTGGCTACTGCAGGCGATGCGGTTCAGTGATCAAAGTAATGGTTGTCTTTGTGAGTAGCTAATGGGCCTTTGCTGGAATCACCGCTGACCACGCGATAGGCAGCGGCTGCTAATAATGTTTGTACTGCGGTCGCGTCTGGAAGGCCAGTCCCATTGTGCTAAGGAGTATACAGTTAAAGAAGAGGAGTTTTAAAAAAAAGAAAATTGAATTTGCACTCTTAGATACAGTATAATTGGTTACAAGAGGTACAACGGAATACAAGAGGGAATTGAGGAAACATGGAGAGAGCCAGCGAGGTGATAGCAGTGGCCGCAGCCTCGCTAGAGCCAGGTGGTGAGCATGGGTCAGAAGGGAACGTGAGGGTGACGTTTGAAGGAGGCTACTGAGATAGCTCCGTGACTCTTCCCCTCTTCCCAGGCTTTAGGAGCAGCAGGAAAGCAGGAAAGAAAGCACAAAACTACCTATTACAGCTTGTAATAAGAAGCAAGGACCCATCACCTTCTCAGCATGGCCAAAAGTGGTCGCACAGTTCCCTAAAATATATATATCCTCCCAAGCTGTTGGGGTTTCCAAAGCTGGAGGTTTATGTCTGGGTCATTGTATTTAATAGCTATTAATAGACCTCTGTGAATCTACTTACCCTTAGGGAGGTGGGAATAACTCCAAAGGAGTCGCCAGATCAATTCTTCTATTTCCTATGTCTGTAGCATCACAGTCATATAGGACTGATGGGGACCTCATGAAATCATAGGATCTGTGCCCCTCTGGGCAGAAATAGGATCAAACATCTGCAGGTC
>NW_010244694.1:0-4568 GCF_000690775.1 Eurypyga helias | reverse complement strand
TTTTTCCTGCCACTGAAAACAAAAAAAATACCCTCATGTCCCGAAGAAGAAAATATCTCAGCCAAAAAACTTCATTAAGGTTGAAACAGATCATTGCAGTGCAGTTAAAAGATTTTTAGAAAATAAACTTAAAAACAAAGCAAGTCAAAGCTAACATTACAAAAAATTATATGAATAAATGCTAGAGAAGGGATGGGGGCTTTATGAATACTTTCAAAATATCCCCGGACTTCTGAGCGAGACTGCGGGCCTAAACGTGGAAGTCGTCACTGCGGCATGGTGAACAGGCCTAGAGCTGCGTAGGGCTTGTCGGCATGGACAGAGGGAAGGCACGGAGTAGAAACCTCTGTGAGGAAGAGCATCCACATTTACATAGCCTCTAAGGCACAGACTGCAAAGGCTGGGATCTGCACTAGGGTCCGAGGACTGAAAATCAGACCTTCTGCGAAGGTGACTGGTTTACCAAATAGGAAGGGAAGCAAGTGCCTCAAAAACACCAGGAGGGCTGCTGACCCAAAATCTCTGCAACGTGAGCCTGAGATGAAATGGCTCATTGGAAGAGGCGTCTCGCAGAAGCTCCTCAGAGGAAGTCCCCGGGAACTGTGATGTGGATGCTGGCATGGCCAGAGGAGCCACAGAGGAATCCTGGCAATGGGAAAAAGGCACCTCTCTTCCCCCTTTCTTCCCTATTCCTCTCTCAAATATCTCCCTCTAAAGGGATTTTTGTTTGTTTTTGTTTTCGATTCCTGCTAAAAGCCAACCCATGTTGTTGTTTTTTATGGGTGAAAAGGAGCGCAGGGGAGGATCTAAGTACCACCGGAGCCTAATTAGGAGCCATCATATTAGATTCCAAAATTAGATAGGAAGCTGGGTTTAAGGATAGTCCAAACCCAACCAGTTCCTAGTTTGGCCTGGCCCACGTAGGTGGGCCAGGCTGTTTTGGAGCTGTTTTGAGGACAGGCTGCTTGCCCGTGGAGGAAACCGTTCCAGCCACAGTGGAGCTGGAGCGCGGCGCCTGGTCCTCAGCCGGGCCAGCTTCTGCTCTCACCGGTCTGCTCTGCAGATGCGCTGCAGGGGCGTTTGGTTTAAAGCAATTCTAGCTGTCGCTTTCTGAAGCAGATGAAGACAACTGAAGCGATAATTCAGGCTGACTTTGTACGCCCCTTTTTTATTTCAGATACCAAGATTGCGCGTGGAAGTTTATTTTAAGCCAAATTCTCTTCACTCCATCTAACTTCCACCTTTTCTATGTCTTCACCTGCTGAAGAACTTATAAAAAATCTCTGATGAGTTTTCCCTTTAATCTTTGTAACTTTAAAACACCTTCCAACAAAGGATTTCATAGTATTTTCCAAACTGCGATACTGACCTTTGTCACTTGGCTAAAACGAAGCATTAAAATATCCATCTTATAGCAAGCAAAATTTAGCCAGGAAAATCAAATTATGTGCCCAAAGTCACAAAACAAATTGGTAGCAAGAGCCAGAAAGCAATGCATCACATTTCCCCTTTCAACAGCTTTAATGGATAAGTGGGCTTTCTAAACTTCTAAATAATATGTGCTTTTTTTGCCAATATGCAGCTATCCTGTGCAGTATCTCCGTGATACCTTTATTTTTTAGCAGCTCAGTTAGAAGTTATCCAAGCTCCCTGCTGAAATAAAAAAAAATTCAGAGACTAGTCAGGTTATCCTGATTTAACTTAGTCAGGCTTTGGTAGGAATGTGCATTTCTACAGCCTATGGCAGGCACAAGGTGGTGAATCTTAACTTAATCTGCTGCTACGGAATTGTTGTATCTCACATTTACCATGAGCTGTGGCCATTCAAATGACTGTTACTGTGGTTTGTCTGAGACATGGTAACTCGGATTTTAAGTTTAGACCATCAATGGTGATTTGAGCTGCTAGTGGTATAACCTAAGTTGCCATACAGCAAACAGCCTAAAGCATGTTTATGATGTGAGCTATTACAGACCAAAGTCTGTTTCTCTTTCTCATCACCAGTTTCCTGGGAGGATAAAAACCATATTCAGACTTCACACTATGGAGAAGAAGCATTTATTTAGAGGTGTTCAGAGTTGGGCTGGTTAAAGCTTCAGCTCAGCTGATGAATGGAGATGCTGTGTGGACAAGTTTATAATGGATTGAAACTTAGCTTACAGTAGTTTGCCTTCACTGAGTAAGAAACTCAGATCTGAAATGAATGAAAAACAAAATGTGGAGGGATTTGCACTGATTTTGTTAAATGAGCTTGAAAATCATCTATTGTTAAAGTGGTTCAGTGGTGTATAGAAAGGGATAAAGTGCCTCTAGTCCTGCTATGCAACTGTGTTCAGCTGTGTCCTGCTGTAAGTTCGGTACCTAAGCAGTGCCTAAATGCACGGATTGAAACCTCTGTAGGTCTTTGCTCCGCTCGGTATTTTGACTCTCGGATGTAAGAGCAGCAGCTCCAGCGAAAGCAGCCCAGCGGTGGGCCTGCAAAGATTTCCTCCGTGTCCCCGAAGCTGGCGGTGAGTCGGGGCAGTCTGCATTGCAGAGCGGCGGGTCCTGCTCTGCGGCTTGGCGAGAGCCACAGCTTTGCTCCTGCGGTGCCGAGGGTCGTGATGTCCCTAGGTGGGCTCGGTGCTTGCCCACGCATCACCCCTCAGGGCTCCTTCGCACCCTGAGCCTCTCGAAAATCCTTTGACTGGTGGGTCTTGTGTCACGCTGACGTGTTTGACAATTTTATCACAGCCTGACGTTACCGCTGTTCGTGTTACTTGGGGGAAATGTGTTCTCACTGTCAGGGAAAAAACTCTGGCCGTCACTGGGTGAGTTATTTTCCACTGTTTTCACTCCAACACGGTTATTTCGCCTGCTGCTAAAATCCTTAACCTAAGATGGAAATGCCTCCCCGGTATCTCCCCTCTCATTTTCCCGCTATCCAGAAGTTCTCCGTGAGCTAAGCGCCCTCATCTCCTTCAGAGCGGCGGCTCTTGCAGGATCCCGTGCAGCTCCTGCTCCGCACACAAGCAGCCGCTTTCGGCTGGCTCCTGGCGGGATGAGGTGTGTCTGTTTACCCTCTGGGGACAACGGACTTGATGCCAGGGAGGAGAAAAAAACCCACCATCATGGCGCTGGATGTGGACAGGGACCGAGGCTGAAAATGTCCATCGAAGGGAGAAGTTATTTTGGAGGAGAAAAGTGTGTTTTTTATTGTTTGGGTGAGAGGGGTTTGTGTTTTATGGGTGTCTGGGGGCTGGAGAGGTGCCTTGTCTTCCTCTGTGTACGATATTATTCAGGAAAAAAAAAAAATTGGACTATCTACGTTTGTGAATTTAAGGTTTTTTGGCCAGAAGTGTAACAATTTGTAGGGTTTGATTTTTCTCTGGGGGAAAAAAAAAAAAAGAGCCTTTTGAGAACAAGGCCCGAGTAACCAAAATACGTTTGTTTTTGTTTAAATTGCTCAGTAGAGAAATCGTCTCTTGTCTATTGTTAAGAGAGAGGTTTAAATCAAAGGCAAATTCTACATATTCTAAAATATACAGACAACTCTTTGAAAGCAAAGCCAAGCAAAACTTTAAAAGAGACCTTCTCCTTGATGCAGAAGTTTTCAGTTAGTTTACTGTGCTGAGGCTCGAGTGGAAAGAAACAGCCTGAGAAACAAATCGCAAATCCCCGTTTCGGAGGCGGAAGTCGGGGAGAGCATCGTATTAATAGCACATGAGACCTTTCCACAGGGCTTCTCGTCCAGGGCTTTTCCAGCAGCAGCGAGGAAAAGGCTTTGCCGTTTGTGGGAATTTTTGTGTTCGGATTTGGCTGTGGAAGGTTTAAGCGAGCTGCAGAGCGAGGGAGCAGAGGGCCTGATCCTCTCTTGTTGGGTGGTCCCTCCTACTGCAAAAAACCCTATTGAAAACAGAGGGACTATTTGTGGAGCATTTGTTTGTCAGGAAAAGTAGGGTTTGTAGGATACGGCCCCAATTAGCAGCCAAATTCCTGGTTATTTTCTCGTGATAAAAACGGGGATAGCTGCCACAGAGATGCACGTAGCATCTCTTTGGTTCCCGTTTGAACTCCTGCCACTTGCTCCGTGCTTCTTCCCGCTTCTTCAGCCATGCAAAAATTATTCCAGCACCATGCTAACTTGGATGAGCTGGCTGCTTCCCTCCTGCCCGGGGCTGACGTGGCCTCCGGCCCTTTGCCATGCTGTTGGGGATCGGCAGGGCTGTGCGCTCCCAGCTCCTGCTCGCGGGTACTGGTACCCATCGGAGAGGGCACCTGGGGGTTGTGCTCGACCTTCGGCTCCTGGCCACTGGAGCCCATCAGGCAGATGATACCCAACCTGACATCGCTGCCTAACACCCAAAACATCACCCCCACCATAAATCCTGTTTTTAATATGACCCAGGTACAGTCAGTCCCATTCAGAGGATGTCCCTGAGGATGTCCCTCCTGAATCCAGCCTTTCTCGGGAGGTTCACTTCTAACAGCTTATCACCGAGCTGCGGTTTTTGGAAACGCTCTTCATTGCCCGCACACGCATTCTCACCCGGTGGGCTCCCTGCCCGACCCACGCGCTCGGGCGAAGG
>NW_010244693.1:20376-20616 GCF_000690775.1 Eurypyga helias | reverse complement strand
CATTCCATGATTCTATGATTCTGGGCCTACCCTGCGCCGGGGGCAGGCCTTGTGCCAGGCACCGGGGGGCACATGGCCAGCCAGGGCTGTACCCCCACTCCACGCAAGTCCTAGAGAGGTGGAAACCTGCCCCCCACTAGTGAAACCAGGGAGGGAGCTCTGGGAGGACGAGGCAGAGCCAAGCCTGGCAGGAGCTAATCCCGCAGTAAATCCACCCAGAGGGCTGGGCTTGCTGTCACA
>NW_010244693.1:20026-20300 GCF_000690775.1 Eurypyga helias | reverse complement strand
GCCCCAGGAGGCAGATTTTGGGCTCCTTGAAAGGCTCCCAGAGTGACACAGCGCTCACCTGCTGAGTCAGCAAAACAGAGCCGTGGATTTCCCAAGACCCAGTTCTCAAGAAAAGCCAGAACTTTAACTTGTGGGGGCTTGCCACACACAGAGGGGCAGATTCATTTTTTTGGGGGGTGTGTAATGTTTGCAGCGTCGCATCCAGCTCGTTTTAAGCCTCCTTTCTGCTCCTGGCAGCATTAATTATGGCTGGCCGGCACCCCGGCGTCACACC
>NW_010244693.1:10314-19494 GCF_000690775.1 Eurypyga helias | reverse complement strand
ACTCGGGGCTAATCCCTCGGAAGAAGCCTTGCCCGCATCAGTACTCTCTGCTCCCTTGAACTAACAACTAATTTGAAACGTGGCCCCCTCCTCCTCCCGTCTCCTGACACAAATCCCTTTCAGTGCTGTCCTGATGGCACCCCGGTGACGGCTCCGGGATCACAGGCTAAAACCTCCCTGGATTTCTGCCACGGCCACCAGCTGCCCCCAAGGGCTCAGTGGATTTGGGGGGAATTAATGCGGAATAGCCCAAACCAGGTTGAGTCTTGCAGGGATGTGAGGGGCCGGCACCCGCCGCCAGCTCGAGGAATGCTGAACCCAGGCAAAAAGCCCTTTTTGGGGGGAAAAGGAGCAAAAAAGGAGGCCCTAATCCAGTATTTGCAGCGAACGGTAATATCCTCCTGCGCTGCCCAGCTGGAGCCATGGAGGCTGGGGAATGCCGGAGCTAATGGGAACAGTTTTCCCAAGGGTTGTCCCCGCTTTTCTGGGTGGGAAACAGGAGGGACCCTCAGGGCCCCCCGTGGATCTCGGCCATCAGCCCCGGGGTGCATTCGGGGCTGCGCGCATCGGCTCCCACGGCACAGCACGGCTCCGAAGCAAAGCCATGCAAGGTGCCCCCTCCCCGTCACCATCGGGGAGGGGAACGGGGGGGCAGCAGACCACCAGCTACTCACTGCGAGCCGGTAACTCTGCATCATTTTATCAAATTCCTCATCAATCTTTTTATATTTCTCTTCCGTCTGCGGGGTCAACGCAAACACTTCATCCCCTTCCGGGCTCTCGCACTCCCGGTGCTTCTTGTTCAGCGCCTGTTACGTTTTGGAGGGAGGGACACGGGGAGGGATCGGGGGACGAGGTTGGAGGGAAATCGAACAGAAGAAAAAAAAACAAAACAAAAAAGAACATATAATGAAGGTTTTCCGGCCAAGGGGCAGGTACTTACACCGTATCGCTTGAACAGGATATCCAGATCCTCGCTGCCTTTACGGTATTTATCCTCCATCAAGGGGCTCTGGTCTATCGAGTCATCGCCGTCGGGCTCCGGGCTGTCACAGCCGTTAAAACCTTTCTTTCTTAACGTCTGAAAACACAACCGGGACAGTCTGAGATCTGGGAGTGGGGATGGGGAACATCGGCAGCTGCGGGAGACGGGCAGGTGTCCCCCGAAACAGCCCCCGGACCGTAAAGATGAGGACTTGCCCAAATTCCCCCCGGGATGTTGTTGACCGGGGTAGGGTTGAAGAGCCAGGATCTGGCCCTCGGGTTTCACTGCTGGGGTGTCTCTAATTGAGGAATTACAACGCAGGGATGGATGGAGAGAAACTTCCATGCTTTCAGAGGATCTGTTTACGCCAGAGCTGAATTTGGCCCCGTACCAGCTCAGACACATTCGTCACCTACAATTACTACAACGACAAGGAGGGGAAATAAACCTTAATGATATCTGCTCTCCTGCTAAAAATAGGGAAAACCTTCTTCCGTGTAGGAAAATAAACCCAAAATAACAAGGAAAAGGCGGCGGGGTGGCATTTACCACATGCAGAGGTTGTGAGAGCATCGCAGGAGACGGCCCGTGGCGCGGTGACACCCGAGTGACACCGGAGGGGTGACGGTGACAACGCCTGGGCAGCACACCCCGCGCCCAGACCAGCAGCAAAGGTCCGCGGTGGAGAGGTAACGATGCAACGTCTCCTTCGTTAACAGGAGGTTAATCAGAGGTTGGGACTCTGGTGAAAACCCCCCAAGTTCCTCTTTGGTGCTGCAGTTTGCAGACGGCGTTACACAAGCCCATTTAATCACCCTATTTTCAAAATACCAACAGCAATTAGGCGTTATTACGGAACCATCACTTGCCAATTCATTTTTTTTTAGAAGTCAAAGCTACAGAATTTCCTGGAAGTCTTGATCTCTTTTCATGCCAAATTCAGCAGGGAAAAAAAAAAAAAATAGAGCCTTGACAATTCTCCTCTGTCTTCCTAAACAGTAATAAACATCTCTATTTTGAGGCCAAAACATATCCTGGAGGGGCTCTGCATCTACCTGAGAGCTCCGCGAAACATGGAGAAACTCAAATATTTCCATTAAAATTAGAATTTTCATAATATTTTCAATTAAAATTACTCCTTCACCATTGTAATTTTAATGCTCATTATTTACATTTAACCTGCAGAGGGGAAAAGTCCTTATCCCCATCCAGCTGCTCCAGCGAAGGACCACGATGGCATCGGAAGCCCTGCGTGGTGATACCAATAATTCCCGATACCTGATAATTACTACCTAATTGACTAATAATAATCCCTGGTACCCCTCGTTTGTGTTGCTTACTGTCTCTTTAGAGGGCAGGGTAGTGGGAATCTGAGTCATTGGCATGAACGGGAGGTTCCCAGGGCTTTTTCTGCAGGTTCCCGAGGATTTTTCCCTATTATTCTGCTATTTCTGTACATGTCCTTGTTTGTTTTTAGAAAGGGCCAAAAAAAGGAACGGGTGCTGCCGGTGGGGAAGGGACGGCTTCACTTTATATTTTTTGGTTTGTTTTGTAAGCTGCTTCTTGTGGATTTTTTTTTTCCCCCTGAAACCTTTTGTTTCACCGACACGGCCGAAAGACGGAAAGTTGAGCTTTTCTTTCAAAATATGAAAAAGTTTTTTCCTCCTTCTCTTTCTTTTTCATAGGCAAAATGGAAAAAGTTGTTCCATGAGCAATGGGAGGGATGAGGCCGGGTTTCCTCCGGGTGCATGCGAAGGGTGATGGCTGGGGAGACTCTCCGGTGTCTAATACGGGGCTGTGCCCACCTCGCAGCAGTAACTGCAACGCAGGAACTGGGTCTCTTGCCTCCGCCCTCCCATCCCTGGTTGGGAAATGTCAAGGTAATCCCTCACATCCCTGGCAAATCTCTTCTGCCAGCAGGGTCAGCAGTCGGGGGGCAGTCGAACCACCTCTGTTCCCTGGGACCCTCAAAGAAGGGAACTTCTTAACTGGATTTTCAAGAGGTTTCATCTGAGCATCATCATCCTTCTCCTTTCTAAAACCCGCAGCGATGAAGCGGCTCAGGAGGTTTTAAGCAGCTCCCCGGGCTCTACCCTGTATTCACTGCCCGAACACAACGCAGCGAAGGGCAGACCCTGCCGGCCGCAGCATTTTGCCGTTTCAAAGTCCTCATTAAATTGTCCCGGGGGTTGTTCCCTCAACAACTCTGTCGAGGAAAGCAAAGCAATGGTGTGAATGCAGCTCCGTTCACCCAGACCCCGACACCACCCTCCAAGCAGCTCTAAGCATCGTCCCCTCCTCATTTCTCCTCCGTGGGTCCAGTAGATCTGGGGTCTCATACAGCTTCAGCCTGGACAGCGGCTCTTGCCTTGGTCTCGTGGTCTCTTCCCTTTCCCTGGACAGTAACTTCATATATTGCCCAGAGCAGCCGTGGATGCCCCATCCCTGGGAGTGTCCAAGGCCAGGCTGGATGAGGCTTGGAGCAACCTGGGCTATGGAAGGTGTCCCTGCCCATGGCAGGGAGTGGGACTGGGGGGGCTTTAAGGTCCCTCCCAACCCAAACCATTCCATGATTCTATGGTAATTAGTCAAAATTTAATTACCTTTGAGACCCACACCACCCTGCTGAGTTCCGTTTGCCGCACCTGAGCTGTGAGGGGTGGCCACAGTGTCACCGTCCCCGCTCCCGTAAGAAACCCACCAGCAGCCCCAGGAAGCATCAAGCCGGGGAGAAAAATCCTTCCTGGGTGCTATGGACAGCTGTGGGCAGGGAGAGGAAGAAGGGAATGGGGACGGGCTCCAGAGCTGGCACAAGTAAAGGACAGAGACGACGGATGGGAAGCACCGGGAGCGGTGGGTGACCGGGACCAAAGTCACAGCAGGACACGAGCCAAAGCAGCGCAGCTCGCAGTGACCTGCTGCTCAAAAAGAGCTTTTGGGACAACAAAATGTCATTTCCAGCCATATGATTGTCGGCTCCTGGGTTTTTTCGACAAATAAAACATGTCCCCTATTTTCTGCTTTTTACAGGATGATGTGGAAGGAAAACAATCCTGCTGGAGTGAGAATTAAAGCCAAAGATTCCCATTTTCAGGATGTTTGCAAGGTCTTCTAGCAAAGAGGTTTCCTTTTCGTCCCTCCTCATCCCCTTTTCCAGGAGAAAACCAGGAGACGCCAAGAGGCGTGAAACTTTGCCATCAGGGGGTTGCATCCAGCGCAACACGACAGTTTGTCATAGAAAGACTTAAAATCAATTCCTTCACAGCAGAAAATTTTCAAAGGAGGAAGCCATGGGGGAGGACTTCAAATGGCAAAAACCCCACCCCGCTCATCATCAGCCCGGCCCTTCCCAGGTCCCTCCACTCTACCGGGCGGCCCCCCAAGGCAGGACCCGCTGGAGGTTCCGCCTTCCAGGCAACGCTCCCGCTCCCATGATCCCAGCTCATGCAGGAGCAGATTTCCAACCCGAAGAGGGTGAAAGAGCAGCAGGAAACACAGAACATGTGAGGGGAAACGATGCTTGACCAGGATGTGGTTGACTTCCCTTAGACGAGGGAGACTCAACCGCCCCGGGCTTTGGGGAAGTTGGGATGAGGATGAAGATAGGCACCGGCAGCTCGCCTCCGCCCTTTGCTGCCTCCCCAGCATCCTGCAAAATGCCTGACTTTATGCACCCTGAATGACAACTCCTCCTTCCCCAGGAAGGAGAATTAGGGAAGTATCAGCCCTCCGCCGGGATATTCAGCCAAGGAAAGGAAAGAAATAGCTGTGTGACTTTAACTGGCTCTGGAGCATCCCTGTGCCCGGGCAGCTCCGCTCTCCTCCAAGTCCCTTATCAGAAACTGGCACGTCAGCCGGGCTGCGAGGAAACGAGAAGCGACAGCGAGGAGCAAAGCCGGCGTGATCCCAGCCCGGGCGCGCACGTGGCACCCAGCGTGCCTGTCTGGGGGCCTCAGCTGTCCCCCGCCTGATTAAGGAAACCCCCCTCTCTGCATTAAGAGAGATTTTCTCAGACTTAAAAGCTTGCAACGGCCAGGACTTTGCCGGGCACGGAGCGAGCCGCAGGGGTTGCGTGGCTGAATCCCACTGCCCATCCCTGGCACGGCTGAAATGCAGAGGTGTCCCCACAGAGGATGGTCCCCAAAAGGCAGCCGGGGTGTTGAACCCCTCTTGAACCAGGGCCAGAGCAGCTCTGCCTCTTGCTGTATACCCAGGGGAATAACCCCCCCAAGGACAGCATGTGCCTGCCACAGACCGCACCTCCCCAGGACCGAAAAAAGGGGGATTTAATGTTTCCTGTTGTTTTACAATGTAATTTGAACAGACTGACTTGTGGCTCCCTGAGTCGGTGGCACCAGCACCTTTGGCCCCAGGAGCCCCCGGGCTCGGCCAAGCCATCAATTGCTCCTCCTCCACCAGAAAAATGAAATTAAGAGGCTTCTCCTTCAATTCACTCAGGTCCTGGTCACTCCTTGTCCTTTCTGAGATGCTGCCAGAGCATTCAGGGTTGCCCTTCTCGGGTGGAAAGGGGCCACAGGCGTTACCGGGAAGGCAGATGCATTTAGCAGCCCCCTAAAATGCAATTAAAAACATATTTGGTAGCAAGTTCACAGCTCTGTACATGCCTGATGCTGGGGAAGCATCGAGGATGCGAAGATCCCCTTGGGAAGTCAAGTTCAACTGGGAGCCACCAAGATGTATGGGATAAATGGGGTCTGTGCACAGTGGGGACAAAGCTGGGCCCCCATGGGAAGTGAGCGACCTGGGCGAGGGGAGGTGGCTGGGGGGCAGATGGAAATCAACTCCAGGAGTAGGAACAGTCTCCCAGAGCAGGATTTGGGAGAGAAAATAATGTTAGAGCAGCCCTAAGCCTGCTCTCCAAGACAACTCAAGGATGGGGAGGGATGCTCGAGAGGCCGCAAAACCCAGTGGGTTTTACTCCCGGGGCGGCTCAGCCGGCGAGACGTGCCGAGGCCGGTGTGTTTGGGCTCCTTTTCTTGCCATCCACCAATATCCTTCCGTTCCCGATGTTCCTCTCCTCGGCTTTGGATGCAGATCCAGCTTTTCATGTGGTGCAAACACAGTATTTCTTTGGGTGCCAAGGACTGTGTGTAACTCATCGGCTTGGGAGTGTTTGCATCTTGGACCATAAGGGAACAGAGAACGCTGCCCAAAATGTTTACGGTATTTTTAGGCCAAGACAAATCTGTTCGACGCTGTGAGCGCCGCAGTCTGAGCATCCCGGAGAGGCTGGGAGAGGCTGCGCCGACAAGCACGGCAGGGAACCGCGCCTGCAAAACCCCAGCATTTTCACGGTGGCCAGGCACTACTTGGTGCAAATGAGCTAAAAAGGACATTTTGGAACCATTTTTAAGGCCCATACGTGACCATACACTGGCAGAACAGTGTCCAAACCCCAGCGATAGCAGGCAGGTGCTGCCGGATGCTTGGCCATGGTTCAACCCACTTCTGCTGCGGCGGCACATCGGTGGGACAATGAGATGAAAACTCCAAACCTCTCAAAAAAACACATTTCACAGAGAAAAACAAAACAGAAAAAACCCCAGGATTTAAGAGGTAGGCTGTTTTTTTTACCTTCTTCATGAAACAAAGCCCAAGCACGCTGCCCGAGGTGCGCCGAGGCGATTCAGAGGCAGAAGCAGCACAGCCCGAGCGGCCGGAGAAGCCGATTCCTCTGCAGGGCCGTGCCGCTCTGCTCAATCACTAACGGCTCTGTGGGTGTTAATTTATGCCTGTAATTACCCAGCCGAGCCTTCCCTTTGCCTGCATTTTCCCAGGCGTGAAGGCAGCTGCCCACACACCGAAAAGTGACATCTTCACGGGCACTGCCAGGGGAGAGGATGCGACCGATGGCCGAGATGCCACTGGCATCCTCCTGCCAAGCACTCCATGCTCCAGCCCGGCGACGCTCTGCCAGCGCCAGGAAAGGGGACAGAGTGGTGGGGAAGGCCAGTGCAGGGTCACCGACCGCAAGTGGTGGCCGAGCATCTCCTGCGAGGTTTGGCCACGGTGCCCTTGCAGTGCTGGGGTTGGTCAGACTGGACTCGTCACCCTTGGAGACACAGGAAATGCAGCCGGACAAGCCTTGAGCAACCCCACCTACCCATGAGGTTGGCCGTGCTTCGAGCAGCAGTTGGACCAGAGACCCCCAAAGGTTCCTCCCAACCAGAATTACTCTGCGATGTAGCCACTGGTGCCCTCCCTCAACCTCAGTGTGCGCGTCTGAAACAACGACTGGGGCAACATCACCAGCTGCACCAAGGAACTCCAGTGCAGCAGCCCCGAGAGGTGCCTCCAAAACCATCCCATGGTTTGCCTGGACCACAGAAAGTCCAACAATGCAAAGCGGCACCTCAGTTTTACAGCAGTAAATCAGCACGTAACTCAAGACAGCTTCAAACCACCCAGAACTGATTATTTTTGTAGGCTGGCCCAAAAAGATGCAAAATCAGGTCGGCACCAAGTGTCGGAGATCTCACTACCTGCCCCATGCACCGACCTGCATCCAGCTGCGGTGCCAGACCCTGCCCCGGCTCCACAACGGCAAAGCTGGGGAGAGGACGGGCGGCCTCACCTCGATGATGTCCGCGTTGGTCCGGCTCTCGTGGGGCTCGTTGTACTCGGTGTACTTGAGCAGCACCTTGTCCATGTCGGTGCTGGCATACTGGAACAGCTTGTTGGAGTGGTTGAAGATGATTAGGGCGATCTCGCAGTCGCACAGGACGCTCAGCTCGTAGGCCTTCTTCATCAAGCCGAATTTGCGCTTGGTGAAGGTCACCTGAAAGCAAGGAGAGCCATGGTCAGAAGCCGTGCCCACGTTGACATGGAATCGACACCTCCCAGAGAAAACTGGGACGACTGCTGGACGAAGAGCAAAAGGAAGGGGAGGGCAGAGGGAATCTTCTGTCCTCAGTTTCCCCAGCTGGACAACCACCCCAAGCTCTCCTCTCTCACCCGCCTCTTCCAACCGGTTCGTATCGCTGCCTATTTTGGGATCCTCCAAAGGCAGACACTTCACCAGCACAAAGATGATTATCAGCATTGGAAATCACGTATTGCCAAATCAAGAGAAAATAAATTTCAGCAAAATCCCCAGCAGAGCTGCCATCTGTCCGGGGGCTGCAGGTTCTTGGGGGTTTGTATTTTAACGGTGAATATTCAAGCAGTGGAGATCTCGCCCTTGCTCGCTGCAGCAGCACCGTGAGCACCCGACCCTGGGTGACACAGCGCCGGGGGCTCAGCCGCCCTGAAGCAGCCCAGCGTGCTACTCCCACCCCATCCCCGACCCACTCCCCTGCTTCCCAGGACGCGCTTCTCTTGGGAGGCTGTGCTTCCCTAAAAGCACCCCGAGACCCCGCACCCGGTGCCCAGCCAGCCACTGCCTCCCTCTCGCTGTCCCCACAACCTCGCTGGGGCATTTTTCCACTCTGTCTGCACTCCCAGCATCCCCTGCCCCAGCATCCCCTGTCCTCCCAATCTGCCCTGCCTCGAGCTCTCATCAGAGCTGTCAGCTCACGAGGCATCTGTTGCAGGACTGCTCCTTGCGAGCTGGCTGGGGGACGGGGATGGAGCTGGGCGCAGGCTCCAAAACCCGCTCCAGATGCCGGGCAGACGTTGGGCTGCATTTCCCAGCCCACGCACAGCTCTCGCCCCGATGCTCCTAACAGGACCCAGCTGGCGGGGAGGGAGCTGGTTCAGGGCTCCCCATCCTGGCTGCGGCGCAGACGGCCGCTGCAGGTCCCTCACCCCCCCGCAACGAGCGGCACGCTGTCGGGGAAAGGCGCAATGCTTGGCCAGTGCCCTCTTAGCAAACATAAAAAAGGGAAATGAAAGGCAGGGAGGTCACTGCTTTGCTTTAAGCACTGCTCTCGGGGGCGAAGCAGCAGCCCGGGGAAGGGCTGGAGATGAGCCCAGATGCCCTTGGGTGCCAAGAGCTGCTCCCTTGCCGGGCGCGTGCACGGGAGGGCGCGACCCCACTTAGGGCCTCTGCCGCCGCATCAGTTTTGCAGCTGAACGGCTTTAATCTGCAGCGTGGAGGGAGGAGAGTGAACGAGGCTGTTGCCTTCGCTCAACTCGAACTAGTGGTGTTTCAGTGACCGACCAAAAAGCTTGACGTGCAGCCTCCCTGTCCGCACCGGCGGGGACGAGCATCGCTGCCACGATGCCACCAGCAG
>NW_010244693.1:5648-10220 GCF_000690775.1 Eurypyga helias | reverse complement strand
GCAGAGCCGGGGCAGCCCCGGGCATGTAGGGCCCATCCCTCCCCGCCATCTCCCCGAGATGATTAAGCAGTAACGAGATTCGGCTCTAATCGCCTCATCCCCTGGAAAGTGCGGGGCCAGCACCCTGCGCCGCTGCTCCCCGCCACGTGCGCTGTGACGCAAATTAAATTACTTGAGGGCCAGCACCAGCGATTGCCCCCTCCCTGGTGGCATCTCTCGGCCACCCAAAATCACCGCTGCTGGGCGCTGGCCTGGGTGCCCCCAGGACCGACACCACCACACCGTTGCCGTATGACTTCAGGTGGGACCCAGCCACGGTTTTGCTCCACGGCAGCACCAGCACTAAAACCAACCCGTGGCTCCCCGGTGCCGTGCCAGCGGCGTTTCTGGTCCCACGTCCCTGCTAGAGACCGGCCGCGCTGCTGCAGCCTGGCACGGCGTGCCTCGCTGTCCCCCGCCGCGACGGCCCCACTGCTCTGACTCACGCTCACACAGCATCTCCGCCAAGACAGAGGGAAGAGCCGAGGGCGGTTGTTTCTGCAGGCGCCGGTGCCGGGGACACCTCACCGAAACAAACCCTGCCGGGTGCCACGAGCCCACTCGGCCACCGAGACTGGAGACGAGGGGGTGAGGCCAAGGCACGCGAGCAAGGCGGCAGCTCTTGGCCATGGAGCCTAGAAACAAGCGGTTTGGGTACCGCCCTTGAGCAACGAAGGAGAACACGGGGTTACCTGCCCCAGATCATCCAACAACCACAGCAGAACCAAGCAAAACCCAAAGCACCAAATCAACAATCTAAGGATGAGGGGATATTCTGGCTTCGCACAGAAGCCTCAGCCAACAGCACCCTGCACATCTACCCATGACCCAGGACAGACACCCCAAACCTTCCCCTACCACCGTGCACGAGTCTCATCCAGAAGAATTAACCTTGTAAGTCTAAGAGGGTAATCAAATCTCATGCTTCAGGGCATAAGCCGATCACCAAGGGGGTCAGGAAGGAATTACTGCCCCACACTAGCAGGGGATTTTTGCCTTTCCCCTGATGCAGACCATATTGGCCGTTGCCAGAGTCAGCAGGCTGGCCCTGAAGGACTGATGGTCTGATCTGTTATGGCAAATCCTCTCCAGTAATTCCCCTAATGCCATTAGTGACTCTTACTTGCTCTCCTCCCCTGGTTTTGGCTTCTGCTGTAATTCTGGTCTCCTCCGTGCGGGCTCGTGGCCCATGGGAGGCCCGACCCGGGCGTGAGCAGGGCTGGACTCACTGATGCTGGAGGTGGGTGTGATCCACGGGAAGAGCTTCACCTCGCAGCAAGGGCTTTGGAGAGACCCTGTTCCACCTTCCCTCTTCCCGAGGTTCGCAGTGCCTCGGCAGTCCCGAACCACCAGCACCGGTGAACTGCACTTGCAGAGAAACGCCGGTGTCGAGCGCGGCTCTGCCTCCACCTCCCTGCACGCCGCCGGTGAATCCCTCCTCCTCCAGCACATCCAGGCCCTACTCCCATTCCCCATCCCTCCCCTGCCATGCACAGGGAGCCATCCGGGTGCTGATGCATGCCGAGGTCAGTGCACCCTCGCCCGCCGTGGCTGGAGCCCGCAAGACCTGCATTTCCAGCAGCAGCAGGAAACCCCATCCATAATCCCGCAGCGCCGGGCTGCTCAGCTCCTGGGCTGTGGCATGGGAGAGCCGAGCCGTGCCCCCGGCACCCAGCCTTGGGAGGGGGCTGCCGTGGAGAAAGGGGTGGGCCGAGGATGCTCCCAGACCCTGGGTTTAAGCCCGTTTAGCCGGGAGCCTGCAGCCACACGGACGTGGAGGCTTCTCTGCACTGCAACAGCAGCAGGAGAGGAAGGGAAGGGGGACGAGATGAAGCAAGATGGGACATTCCCGATCCCAGAGACCGTATCCCGGCACCGCACACACAGTTATCACCTTTACAGAGGTGATGGATGCCCCAGCCCCACGCAGCTCAGCACACATGGAGCAGATCAGCAGCCTGGAGCAGCCGCCGGTCATGAAGTGTCCTCGCGTCTTGGTGTGTCCTTGTTTCCCAAAGAATGGGAGCAGCGAAAAGAACTGATTGCCAAGCCCGTGCTGATGGCCAATGAAACAGCTGCTGCTTTGCTGACACCCGACTCAAGCAGGGCTGGCTCTCCAGAAAAGCAGAGCGATACGTGCCCCGCTCACACGCAAAGCCCGGGGTGGGGAGCGATGCCTCCGTGCTGGAAGAACCGGCCCACCCAGGGACACAAACGCTGTCAAGGGGAAAACCAACGTCCCCCAAAACCCGGGAGCTGGGCTTGGGGGACACCACCTGAGTCGTGCCAAAACCACCCGGCTGTGCCAAGAACTCCCAACACAAAATCCCACCCAGGCTTCACCGCCCGGGGAGACCTCGGCAAAGGGTTTGCGTCTCCAGGCCCCTGCACTGAGGAGCAGCTCAACGCCCCCCAACACCACCTCCCACCGCCTTGGCTTCTGCCTTTGGCAGAGAAAGGCCTCTTTCCTTTCCTGAAGGCTTATACAACCGGGCTGAGCTGTGCCATCAACCTCCAGCATGACCAAATATTTTCCGTTCATGTGAGCTTCTAACGGGGCTCCGGTAGCTGCAAATCCCGCTCTCCCCCATGCTCAGCGGCACTGCCCCATAAAACACCCCCAAGCTCTTTAAGAACCCCAAATGCTCCATTTCCTGCTAATTATGGAAATAAACAGTGCCATGAGCATCTGGGACATTATCAAAAAACATTCTCTGCCCATCCCATCCCCCACAATAAAGCTGTAATGAAGAAAACCTGCCATTTTCTAGTGTTTTGCTGTGCGGCGATAAACCACTTCATCCAATCCTGTTATTTGCCACTTTTAACGCATTAGGGATATCCACACATGCTTCTTTTTCTGGTTTTTCTGGGAGAAAAGCAGTGGTGCGGCAGGCGATGGCGGGGCATCCAGACTAAAGGCAAAGCCTTGGGTCTGCTAAGCCAAACTCAAGGCCCAAGAGAAGCCACAGAGCAAAGGGACCTGTCCAAAACTCTTGTGCTTACGGAGAAATACCTCGATGGAATCATCACAGAGCAAAGCCGGACCGGCCAAGCGCCGCCGCGCAGCCGGTCTGACCTAAGAAATACATAAATAAGGGAAAAACCTGGGGGGTTGGGTTTTTTTCATCAAGATACGCACGTGTGTTCCTACAGACACGTGCACGTGTGCGTGTCTAGGGGTTGGCTTCCACAGAGCACCAAGAAAAAAAAAAACCCCTGGGCCTATATAAGTTTTCAACTGAAAAAAGAAAAAAAAAAGGGAATAATTTGGGTTGTTTGCGTTCAGAAAAATGGATACTTGTTGTGGCTGTTTTTTATTGGAAAAACCTCACGGAAAATGTCAACTGAAATATATTTTCTGCAAAAAAAAAAAAAAATAAAAGGAACTCACTGGAGAAGATACTTTCTTCTGGAAAAGCGTTTAGATGGAAACGGCATGAGGAGCTCCAAGACAAGGAGCAACGCCTGGGTGGGGGCCACGGCTCCCCGCCACGGCAAAACAGGGCCACTTGCCTGGTTTTGGGTATCCGCCTGTATCCGGCCCCGGTGCCGAGCTGCACCCATCTGCTTATTTTATGAGTCGGGAGAAAAAAGCATCGGTTGGCCCAAAATGGGATGGAAATGGGTTGTTTTGAAGCAGAAGCCTTAGAACACCCGAGGGGAGGAGAGCGGGCGAGGAGGGAGCGGGGAGGCGAAGGGAAAGCACCGACCTGCCGATTGCGCTCGTCCGTGATCCGCTGGATCTGGATCTTTTTTCTCCCCATCTTCTCTGGAAATCCTCACCGTAGCCGGGACGACTTCAGCTCAGGAGAGGGGACAAGCAACCCCGTTTTAAAACGCTTTCATTAAAGAGCGTGGGGGGCTTTTTTTCTTTTTTTTTGGATGAAAAACAAACCAAAAAAAGCCAAAACAAAAAAAAAAAAGAGTTTTGCGTCGCTCCTTGCTCAGTTCATGGTATCCTCCGGTGCGGCCGGATCCAGCGAGGCTGAGACGTCAGCGCTGCCCAGAAACCTGCGCAAGGAGAGAGACAGGAGTGAGACCGTCTGTCCCCAAACCCCACCCGGGATCCGGCACCCTCCCGGCACGGCTCCTGCCCCCCAGCCCAGGGGAGGTCTCTGCTCCATCCTCCCGCTCAGCTCTGGGGCCAGGAGGGTTGAAAAGGGATTTCTCCAACCTGGTCTTGAAACGCCCCCAAGGATGGAGCCCAGAAGCCGCCCGCGCCGCAGGACACGTGTGGGCCGGGCACGGCGATGCTCGTCGAGGAGGAGGAGACGGCAGCAACGAGCCCGTGAATCATTATTCCTCCGTGACACTCCAGACTTTTTTTTTCTCTTAATAAAGTCATAAGCAGTCGAGTGGCTGGTGATTAGCTTGGGCAATTTAAATCCGTCTCCAATTTCTGCATTAATCTTCAATTTGGAATTTTAAAATGTCTTTATTTGATTACTTAAAAAACCCTATAATCAGGCACAGAAACCTAATTCTTAAGGGCAAGGGGGAGATGGACTCCGAAGGAAGCCAGACCGGGGT
>NW_010244693.1:0-5617 GCF_000690775.1 Eurypyga helias | reverse complement strand
GGTTTGACCGGGCTCAACAACAGCCGCTGCCGGTTGTTGCCATCGATCTGGGGGTGTCATTCACTCTATAACCCTCTCCCCAGAGGGACAAGTGCTGCAGGTTGACAGGATGACAGGAGAGAGGGTCAGCCTCCTGGACACCCGCATTCCCTGACGCCGGAGGCTGTATCCGATGTACCTACCAACATGCCCCCCCCAGCCCCATTTCACCCCATTTTTCAGCGCGCGCTGCACTGCGGCGAGGGGATAAATGCCCAGGAAGTCCATTTTCCCGCAGGTATGTTTTTCCCTGGTTCTCCCTGAGCGGCCGGATAAGAGCAGTGACAGCATCGCATTTAAGACGAGGGTGCCCTGTGCCAAGACCGGGGCAGAGGGAAACGCCGGTCCCAAAATAGCTTCCTATCTGCCTCCACTTGGCAGCCGCAGCCCTCGGTCTTGTTACAAAACGCATGATAAAAGAGCTTTTTCTCCTCTCCCATCATCCCAAATTCACCCGCAGCCAGCCCCGACTGAGCTCCTCCTGCTCCTCTCCGGAGCCTGGAGCCCCCCCCGGACCCCGCTGAAGCCATCCAGGGACCTTGGCCCCGTCTTCCACCTCCTCATCAGACCACGCTCCGACAACAAACAAGCCCTGACGGTCTCACGCCCACGCTTGTTTTTCGGGGTTCACTGAGTCGTGTGAGTCACTTAATCTTTTTCTCTGCCTTTTTCTTTTTTTTTTTTTGGTAAAATTATTCATCGTGTTCTGCGGTTCCACTGTTGGTTCCAGCAGCCAAGAGGGAAATGGGGAGACTTTTCCTCCCCCCTCCCGACATCCACAATTTGCCCTCCAGGGAAGACAAGCAATGGGAAGTCCAGGAAGGAGACTGGAGAGACGAAGGGCAGCAAAACCCCTTTATTTCCTTTTCCTCATCAATCCCACCAGGAAGACTCTTTGCAAGGACAAACCGTACAGGGACGGTTTGAATCATTATTTATCAAAATTGGTGCGTTTCCCCTCCCGGCAGCAAAGAGGAGGGACCATCCGGCTGAGAGCAGCACCGGCACCGTGAG
Organism: Eurypyga helias; assembly: GCF_000690775.1. Lineage (NCBI taxonomy): Eukaryota > Metazoa > Chordata > Aves > Eurypygiformes > Eurypygidae > Eurypyga > Eurypyga helias. The sequence goes on along the minus strand of NW_010244693.1, from coordinate 4,564 downwards.
GGATGCCAGTCCCAGCGCATCCCGGCTCAGGCTGCCAAGAGCATCCCTCAAAGGTCAGTGATACGGGAAGAGCCAAAAGGAAAACAAGGATTTTCGTTACATCCACCCGGGGTGTCCACTCGGCATTTCCACCCACGCCGGACAGTGCCCACAGCCCTGACACTGAGGATTCCGCACGCGCGGAGAAAATTGGGCAGAGGAGGAACTTTGCACCGACTTCGCTTTCCAGCTTTTCCCTTCGGAGCCGCCATTTCTTTAAACCGGCTGAAAAACATTCACCTTCACCATCGTCAAACCCGCCAGCAGCAGCGTGAAGTAGCAACAGCTCCGCATCCGGACCCAGGGCAAGATGCTAATTCTTTCCTTGTGCTGCAGCTCTTGGACAGAACAAGCCTCTGTAAAGACAGCGGATTTACTGTCCAAACCAGAGAGGAACTCTCCAGAAGCAACAATAAACACTGGAGAACAACGGGCAGTAAATTTAAACCCAGTGAAAGGAAACATATTTTAACACAATTCGGTTGTGAGACTTCCATCACAGGATGCTGTCGCGGCCAAAAGCTCCACAGCGTTCGGAAAAGCGATGGGATGGTCGTAGGGGTGAGGAGAAAACCCCGGGACTGAGCATCCCTGCCCCGACGTTCGCATGAGCCACTGTTTCTCGCATAGGAGCCAAGGCATTTAAACCACAGTCCCCTCCCCGTGCCTCAAATAAAACCCAGGTGTTTTCATAGAATCATGGAATGGTTTGGGTTGGAAGGGACCTTAAAGATCATCTAGTTCCAACCCCCCTGCCATGGGCAGGGCCACCTTCCATAGCCCAGGTTGCTCCAAGCCTCATCCAGCCTGGCCTTGGACACTCCCAAGAATGGGGCATCCACAACATCTCTGGGCAACCTGTGCCAGTGCCTCCCCACCCTCTCCTTGAAGAATTTCTCCCTGATATCCAATCTAAACCTCCCTGATTTCAATTTGTACCCGTTACCCCTTGTCCTGTCACTACAGGCTCTTGTAAAATGTCCCCCCCAGCTTCCTTGTAGCCCCTTCAGACACTGGAAGGTGCTATAAGGTCTCCCCAGAGCCTTCCCTTCTCCAGGCTGAACAAGCCCAGTTCTCGCAGCCTTTCGTCATAGCAGAGGGGCTCCAGCCCTCTGAGCATCTTCGTGGCCTCCTCTGGACTCGCTCCAAGGGGTCAATATCCTTCTGATATTGAGGGTTCCACAGCTGGACGCAGCACTCCAGGTGGGGTCTCACCAGAGCGGAGTACAGGGGCAGAATCCCCTCCCTCGACCTGCTGGCCACACTTCTCCTGAGACAAATCACCTTTTTCAAGACCTTTCAGACCACCTTCCTGCTCTCAGATCCCGACTCCTGGGTGCTCAGCATGCTGGCTGGATGGGGAGCAGTGTCCCAGCCTCGGGGTTTGCTCATGTCGCTTGATAAAGTCCCTTGCAGGAAAAAGGCGACTTAACAGCACTTTTTATTGCTCATCATCATAGAGAGAAAAGGAGTTGGCTGGGTGGTACTCCTGATCCTGCTCCCCTGCACGGGAAGGAAAACACCCCACGGGGAGTTGGATAGGATGAAACGGAGGCACGGCACCAACTGCTGCCCTCCAAACTCCTCCCTTTTCTCTTCACGTTCCCGGTGTTGGAGCTGGGGTTTTGGGGTGGCTTTATTTGTTTTTAGGCTTGGGTTTTTTTCCAACATATTTTTAAACCCAGGTATTTTCACGTTTCCTGCCCAGGTGGCTGTTTCAGAGAGCCCAACCACAGGCTCGAGTTTCTGATCAGCATCTGCAAGCACAAGAAACCTGGAGAGAACATCCCTCGCTCCTGCCCACCGCGACGGCACTGCCCCTGCCTGCTCGGACCAGCCCAGAAGCACCCACTCTGCACCGTGTACCGAGCCCGGCGCCTCCGGAGCTCCCTGTCCTTCACCAGTGAATTGCTCTGGCTCCCTCACTGCTCACCCCGAAGCATCGGGATCACCCATGACCCTCCTCCGTGACCAGGTGGAATTTAAGCCCCTAAATGTATATATAGCACCCAGAGCGCAGGACTTTTAGAAAGAGTTAATCTCCTAAATATCTTTTAACATCTGGGGTCTTGTGGGGTTTTATCCAATATAATAGCCCCAGTCATTAAATCATCTTTTCTGCCTTCCGAGACAGCAGCTTTTCTCCTTAGTCTGGTTTTCCAAGGAAACAAGGCTCACACCTTTCACCACCTCATCCTGTGGTGCAGAGGGGATGAGAAGGCATCCATCCCGCATGGTGGCCAAGCCCACGGGACCTTCCCATCCCATTTGGGATGAGGCTCCAATATTTCAAAGCTGCAACACCCCAGCGAGTCGCACAAACACCAGCAGGTGGGTTAAGCCCAGTCCTTACGAGACACCAGAGAATCTCCACGGCCCTGGAAGGCAGACTGGCTTCCCCAAAATGTGACCCAGCACCTTCTTAAACCAGGCTTGGGCCTACTCAGACATGCAGCCAGGTTGGAGCAGGGCCAGGCTCAGGGCCACCCCCAGTGATGCCGCCCCCCCCAGTGGTACCCGTCTCCATGGTGACCATCTCCACGCAACCACCGAGCATCTCAGCTGCTCCACACCAGGGTTCAGCCCCGAAGGGGACCTACAAACCTGCTGGAAAGCAAATCACCAGCGTTGCTGCGAGCGAACGGCGCTGGCAGAATTCACCCCGTCCCTCTCCAGCAGCCGGAAACCTCAGCAAGGATCAGGAAAGGGGAAATTCGGCATCGCCCCGGGGGAGCGGCGAGAAGCGCTGGGACGGAGGCAGCCTGTTAGCACCCGCATCCCTCCCTCCTGCCCTACACCCCCTCGCGCGCTCGCACAAGTATGACTATCACAGCAATTAACACACATGCCAATTAACTACGAGCAGGTGCTGGTTAACTCTGTGCTGAGTAATTCATACCCGGCTCCAAGTAAATTGCTTTAAATTGGAGAGACGGGCGAGGGAGCAGAGTTAGCATTTTGCAAATGGGGGAAGAAAGAAAAAAGCAGAGAGACATCTCAGCTGGGAGATGTTTTTACAAAATAAGGAATTTGGGGGTGCTGAATCCACAGCTCCGAACACTGGGGAGGCAGGAGAGCTGATATCTCTTCCAAGTCTGTATTGCTGGATTTCTTTACCAACTGTCCGTATTTCTGATTTATTTTACCTATTTCTAAGCGGTTTCACCTTGGCATTGCATAAGCAGCCGGGTTCTTTGCTCCATAATTTGTCACTTTTCCATTTCTACCCCTGCTCTGCGCAAGTCGCGGCACTTAAGACTCTCACATCCACTTTCCCTGGCCATTTGCTATTCTTAATACACTTTTATCGCCCCCCTGTTTAGCTGCCCCCTGACTAACGTCAGCTGCAACAGGGCCGCTCCTCTCGACAGCATTAAGCTGTCCTTCCCTAAAACCCCACCTTGTCAAGCCTTGCGCTCCCGGCGCGATGTCAGCTTAAATAAACCAAACGTGGGCTGCGCAGCTGCAAAGGGAAAATCAGAAAGATGATTCCAAAAGCTTTAGGAAGATAAATAAAGGCAAATAAACGCATCCTTTCCAAAAATGTATTTTCCCTTCTGCGTGGCCTTGCTTTTCCCAGCGTGCTGAGCCTGCACTCATGCGCAGCACCGTGCAGAAATACATGTCACAAGCCACAGCAAAATTTGGATGGGTTTGTAGCGGCAGCGGTTCAAGGGACGTTTATCCTTATCTCCATTCACCAAACTGGGGCCATCCTTGGCTGCAGGGAAACCTGCAAAAGCAGCTTCAAAGGAGGCTGGGGGTAAAAAAAGGAAGGAAAAGGGAAAAGAAGAAATGTTTGCCTGCAAAAATGCTGAAAGGACCAACACAGCTCATCTTATGGAGAAGCAGAATGTCTGATAACGGCCTGAAGTCCCAAACGGAAGGGAGAAGAGCTGGTGACAGCTATGGGGGAGCAGAGGCAACCCAGTACCCAGCACCCTTGCTGCTGGACAAACCCATCCGTTACCCAGAATCTGCAGGAATTATCCCAACGATGGGTTTTTCCATACTTGGCCCCACCAAGCCAAGAGGTCCGAACGCAGTGGGACAAGGGGTCCTCCCCGCTGGGCACCCTCTCCCGAGGAACAGGGCACCCAACAGGACCAAATTCACTGAACGCAGCCCCGCAGGGCCAACGTTCTGGAGGGTCTCAGGGTTTATCTACACACAGAACCAGCCACAACACCACCCTGCGTGGATTCCTTCCCCCGTCTTGGAGCATTTCTGGGCGAGACGGGCCATTGCGAGAGTTTCAGCGTGCAAACGGTGGGCACGTGGGTTACACGGTGCAGGATTTGTCCTGTCTCTGTGCTGCAAACCAGCTCACGAGCTCAGCCTGCCATGGGAAGTGGTTTACACCCACCACGCCGACCGTGCACCGCGATGCTGCCGAGCCCTTCGCCGCCCCATGCCGGGGTACGGGCACGGGGGGGACCGGGCGGAGCGGAGGGAGGGAGTGGTGATGCTCCAGACAGCGATGGTGCTTGGGAGGCGGCGAGCGCAGCCCCACGCCCCGCTGCAA
>NW_010244692.1:316-1959 GCF_000690775.1 Eurypyga helias | reverse complement strand
CCTCCTCGCCCCTCCGAGCTCCCGTGACGCTCACAGCCGTGCTCTGCCTCCGCAGCTCTGGCGACCCTGAAGCCGCAGGCTGGTCTCATCGTGCCCCAGGCCGTGCCGTCCTCCCAGCCAAACGTGGCGCCGTTTTCTCCGCTTGTTTTCCCTGATTTCCAACCAACCTCCTTCTCTGTCCCGCGCAGGGAGCCGGGGAGCCCATGGATCTGGGAGAGCTTGCGGGCATGACCCCCGAGATCATCCAGAAGGTAAGGGCTGCTCCACTTTTCCCGCCGCAGCCTTCGGCGGTGGATGTTCTCCCCCCACCCTCCCCCTGTGGGACCCTCGCTCGGTCTGTGACCGCTTCCTGTTGTTTTCCAGCTTCAAGACAAGGCGACGGTGCTGACCACGGAGCGGAAGAAGGCAAGCGGCCCCGTTTCGCTCGGAAGACGCCCCAGCTCCTCGGGACGGGCCGTGCCCTTTTTTTTCGAGGCTTACCTCGGCCCCGTTTCTCCTTTCGCAGAGAGGCAAGACGGTTCCCGAGGAGCTGGTGAAGCCGGAGGAGCTCAGCAAGTACCGGCAGGTCGCTTCGCACGTGGTGAGTGCCGCGATGGCGGGCGGGAGCCCGGAAACTTCCGCCCCCGGAGCTGGGCTCCCGCTTCGCGGCATCCCTGCGCGACAGACGTGCCGCTGGGCAGAGCGCGGGGAAGGTCGTGACTCCGGGGCCTCTCGGTTCGTTTTGGGGAGCGTTTCCTTGTTTCTGGCATTAACCTGGCGACCTCCTACCTCGCGCAGGGGCTGCACAGCGCCAGCATCCCGGGAATCCTTGCCTTGGATCTCTGTCCTTCCGACACCAACAAGATCCTCACTGGTAAGGGAGCCGCTTCCGCTTGCTGGGGACGCTCCGGTGTCACCTAAGTGCTTGGGAGCAGGTCCCTTTCGCTGCGCTTTCCGGGGATAGAGGTGGGAAAAGGGGCACGAGGGATCCTCTTGCCTCCCAGCAAAGCTTCTCGGGGGCAGTGCTTCCCGGGAAAAGTGGGTGGAATTGGACTCGGTTGGCCCTGCTCCCGTCGGACCGCTCCCCGCTTTGTTTTCCAGGCGGGGCTGATAAGAACGTCATCGTCTTTGACAAGAGCTCGGAGCAGATCCTGGCCACGCTCAAGGGGCACTCCAAGAAGGTTACCAGCGTCGTCTTCCACCCCTCCCAGGTGTGCTCAGGCCCACGTTCGGCCTCTTTCCTCATCCAGGCTGCCCTGGATTGGGTTTTCGGGGCTCACTCCTGGTGCTCTGTTCCGGTGGGGTCTCCGCTCCGTGGCAGCGGGTGACGGTGGGGTCTCCGCTCCGTGCCAGCGGGCGACGGGCCGGTTTTGGCCTGTAGAGAGCTCTCTCGGATGGAGAGGGGAACATCTTTTCCACGTTTACTTCCCTGCCTCATCCCTCTCTAGGATTTGGTGTTTTCGGCTTTTCTCTATCCGCATCTGGTCCGTGCCCAATTCCTCGTGCGTCCAGGTTGTCCGTGCCCACGAGGGCTCTGTGACGGGGCTGAGCCTCCACGCCACGGGTGACTACCTCCTCAGCTCTTCGGATGACCAGGTGAGGCCCACCCCAGGGCCACAAACCCCCTCCTCCCTGCTTCTCCCGTCTCCACTCACCTGCTCTTC
>NW_010244692.1:0-284 GCF_000690775.1 Eurypyga helias | reverse complement strand
TATCCAGACGGGCCGCGTCCTCACCAAGGTGACGGATGAGAGCTCTGGCTGTGGTAAGGCTGAGTATTCCCACCCTGGGCGAGTGGGAATTTTCCCCCCCGTGCTCCTGGAGCTCAGAATTTTGGGGGAGGGGGCTGCTATCAAAGTCAGAAAGTCCCTGAATCTCCCCCCGTGTCCCCGCAGCTCTCACCTGCGCCCAGTTCCACCCCGACGGGCTCATTTTTGGGACAGGGACGATGGATTCTCAGATCAAGATCTGGGATCTGAAGGTAGGGCTGGCTCTG
>NW_010244691.1:10097-10569 GCF_000690775.1 Eurypyga helias | reverse complement strand
AGCCCCGTGGGTTGGTGGAGCCGGAGCTGGCTCCAGGAGCACCGCGTGGTTTCAGAGCCCATCGTGCCCTGGTGCCCGTTCTTCGACTCAAGGAGCCACCGTGGTGGGGAAAGCGTGAGGCCACAGGGGAGAGCAGGGTACATCCCACCCTCGGCGGGCACAAGGGAAAATTCCATTGGGTTTCTTCTCCGTGGGGACGCTCACTGTCCTCGGAGCCCCTGCCAACTGGTGGCATCGGCGTGTCCCCCAAGGGCTGGGCCCATGTGTGTCCCGATAGGCCCACAGGACTTTAGAGCCTGTCGCAATCCTCCCTCTCTTGAGCTCTCTCCTGGTGGGAACTACTGAGGATCAGCCCGCCTCTTGGAGGGGAGATGGAGGCTGCTTTTGGATCTCACCCTCTTCCAAGGGCTTCCTCTTGCACCTTGTTGGGGGACTCGGGGCTGTGTTGGAGCCCTGGGGTCCCTCGCTTCCC
>NW_010244691.1:6460-10085 GCF_000690775.1 Eurypyga helias | reverse complement strand
TGGCAGTTCTTGTTTTGCAGGTGCAGCCGGGTGTGTAGCAACGTTGCTCCACGATGCAGCCATGAACCCTGCCGAAGGTAATGGTGATCCTGGCCTGCTGGGGAGGGGAGGACTGGGGGCTGCCTGGGCCGCTCAGGTCCCCTCTGCGGCACAGAGGGTGCTCTCGTTGCTGGCCCAACTGCAAGGATCCGTTGGGGCCCAGTGGCTGCGGCTCTGGTTAGGGAGCCCGGTGGCTGCCCGTTACAGAGATGGTAGGTAGAAGAGATTAATTCTGGGGACAGTTACCTGGAGCAGGAGAGAAGGCAAGAGAGACGTGATCTGTACTGCTGAAGTCATTCCGAGTTTGTGGAAATCAGGCATTGCTGTGGTGAGATCTCGGGAAGATGCGGTGCAGTTCTGGGCCTGTCTTCAGGAAGAAAATGAAAAGAATGGGGTACAAAAGGCACACTAGAGGAGTCAGGAGAAGGGAGACCTTATGAAATGTCTGGAAGACGCTAATTTTGTTGAGCCTGGTATGTATGGAAAAGGCAGAGGGCGTTTGCAATTAAGGTCTAAACGTGGTGGGAAAAGGAGGAGGAACAAGGAGATACCAGTCATGAATGTATTTTTTCCTCTTAAAACGGGAGAGCTCGTGGCAGTGATCCACGAGCTCCAGCTGATCTGGGCGCAGCAAGGCTCCCACCTGCCCGCTGCCTGGCTGGGACCCTGAGGAGCAGGCAGCTGCGTGGCCAGACCATTGCCATTCCTTCCCCGGAGCTTGTATTCTTACCACAACTGTAGTAGTTGGTAGGCACATCTGGTTTAGCTCCTTAGGGTCACCTGGAGCGAGGGGGAGTCAGGATAGTGGCAGGCTGCGCGCTGAGCTCCCCTGCACCGCTCTTGGATGTGTCGGCGGGAGGTGGTGTCTGGTTCTTTCCCCGGAGGGCTGTGTTTGGGCAGTGGCTGCCAACGATTCCTGGCTGGTGGATTCTGCGATGCGCTGTGATTATTCTGGGCTGCAGTGAGGGCAGCTAGGGAGGGATGGGCTCGTCCAGATCGAGAGCTGTCTGGACAGAATAGACGCAGAGGGGTTTTTCCTGCTTGCACAGTAGCTCTGCAGTGGTGGATGGGGAGACCTCATTTGCTTGGGAGCGAGGGTGGATCTGGAGTAGCAGGGTGTTTCCTGGGGCTGCGGCAGATGTGGGCTTTGCAGGTGGCGGTCCCTCAGCAAATCTAAAGGCGTCAGTTTTCCCCAGGGACACACAGGGCACTGCTGGTCTGAGTTGTCCGTCACTGACTCTTAAGCCGGCGTGACCGAACTCTGGGCATGTGGACAAAGCTTTACGCTTACCCTTTCTCTCTCCTCTTCTCCCTCATCCCCCGGCACCTGGGTCCTGGCTGCTGCTGCTGGCTGCCGCCGTCTGTCCCAAGTGGTCAAACAGAGGATGCAGATGTACAACTCGCCTTACCAGCGTGTGACGGACTGTGTGCGGGCTGTGTGGCACAACGAAGGGGCCGGAGCTTTCTACCGCAGCTACACCACCCAGCTCACCATGAACATCCCCTTCCAAGCCATTCACTTCATGACCTACGAGTTCTTGCAAGAGCAGCTCAACCCCCACAGACAGTACAACCCTGGCTCCCACGTGGTCTCCGGAGCCTGCGCGGGGGCTGTCGCTGCCGCTGCCACTACACCTTTGGACGTTTGCAAAACACTGCTCAACACCCAGGAGTCCCTGGCCTTGAGCTCCAACATCAGCGGACACATCACAGGCATGGCCAATGCCTTCAGGACGGTGTACCAAGTGGGTGGCGTGACCGCCTACTTCAGAGGGGTCCAGGCGAGAGTCATTTATCAGATGCCCTCGACGGCGATCGCCTGGTCCGTGTACGAGTTCTTCAAATACATCCTCACCAAGCGCCAGGAGGAGCGGCGGGCTGGGAAGTGAGCCAGAGCCGAACGCCGTTCCAGACCTGCTCCACCTCCCCTCCTGGTTTGTCTTCTGACCCCTCTCCCTTTCCGTTCGGTTTGTGTTGAAGAGAGGGGGCAGCGAAGCCCTTCGGGGTCTAGCAATGCCATTTCTTGCCTGTGGCTGCTGCAGCTCTGCTCAGGCTGCACGGCTTGCTCTCTCCCAGGGTCCTCCGCGATGTCCCACAGGGAGCTGCAGCCCAGGTCATGTCCCCTGGCACTTCGGTGGAGCTGTGCTCCTGTCCTAACAAAAACCTCCTCTCATGCAAAGCTCGCCTCTCCTCGGAGGCGCCCCGGCCTCGGCCGGGCCAAAGCTGAGCTCCCAGTCGCCAGGGAGGGGGTGGCGGCGCTGCCCGGGATGCTTGTCTGGCTTTTGGCTGAAGCGAAGTGTAAGCCTTGCCGTTGTCTTGTAGCACGCACACGTGATGCTGACTGCCCCGGTGGTGGTGGTGGGAGGATGGCACTTGAGGAGGGGAGCCTGTAGGTTTGTTATTGTTCCTGCTCTTGACACCTCCAATAAAAACAGTTCTGCTCTATCCTCATGTCCCCTCCTTACTCCTGCACGGCCCAGCTCCTGGCACCGTGCCTTTCTGACTGTGCCCGGTGCTGAGCTCTTTTGATGGGTGCCAGAGAGGAAGGGAAATGGGGCCGGGGGGGAGGAGGAGGCCTGCCTGGCGCAGCCACCCTGGCAGTGTGCCGAGAGGAGGGTGGTCCCCATCCCCTTTGGCTCATGGCTGTGACTCGAATGGAGCAGCTGAGGTTTATGCTCCCCAGCCAGGCAGTCCCGCACCCCTGGTCTGACCGGAGGTCTTGAGGATGCCTCCGCACCCCTCCTAATGGAGGGGAGGGCAGGAGAGCCCTGGGTTATGTGTGTTGGGGACAGCACAGGAATTTTGGCACTGGGTAAGGCTGGAGGGCTTTGTGCACCTCGCATGGGACATTTGGGGCTCAGCAGGGCTTTTACCTCCTCGTTTTGACTAATGAAACCAGTTTGTGCCTTGTTGGGCAATTTAAAACTATCAACACGCTTGAAATGCTGATGATTTTGTCTGATGATAATTAATAGAACAGCTTTTTTTATCATTTTGTTAGCTTTCTTGATGCCGACTTCCTTAGGGTCCCACCCAACTCTGGACCTGCGAAGCTGCCTCAGCAGGCCGTGTGCTGAGCACCGAAGCATCACCTGGTCGCGCTGACCTCCCTAGAGCAGAGCTCTGGGTTCCTCGAGCTGGGTGCCACGGGTGACACTTGGCTCCCGCAGGACGCTCCCATAGTGCCCGCAAGAGAGGCGTCCGGAGGAAGTGCGTTCACGGCCATGGTATGTGCTGCTGGTGAGCATCTCTGTTGGCTCGGGGCTGCTGCAGAGGATCCGCCAGCCTGGCTGGCACAGAGGGCTAATGAGGTGGGCTGTGGTAAGGAGAACAGTTTTCCTGCGGCTGGAAGGGCTGCTGGGGGAGCTGGGGAGGCCGCACCATCCTCAGGGGCATCGGGCTCTAGCACTGCTGAGGGGCAGGAGGGCAGGGACCCCCACACTGCAGGGCTGGGTGCTTGACACCCTTCCCAAGCCCCATCCCAGCCCCAGCTTCACCTTTCCCGTAAGCATCTCCCTTGTCCCTGGTTCCTGAGGGTGAGTGAGAGGTGCCAAGAGACCGGCAGTGGGATTTTTGATGGCTGCCC
>NW_010244691.1:2811-6428 GCF_000690775.1 Eurypyga helias | reverse complement strand
TGGGCACGGAGCAGCCACCACCGTTGCTCTGCAGCCCAGCTCTGCCTGGGTTGTGTGCCCACCCTCTGCTTCCTGGCGTGGGTTGCAGGCTCCTGGTCCCTGTTTTTTTTTTTTTGCACAAGCAGGAGGATGAGAAAAACCTTAAAGAAACAAAAGCCACTGGAAGGCGGGTGCCTCTAGTTTTCCCATCACTTCAGGAGCTGGGGCTTTAAGAAATAGCCCGAGTATTGCAAGATTTGGCAGCCCTGGGGCTCCTCCACCCAAGAGGGAGAAATCCGAGAAGCACAAATGGCTGGGAGAGACCAGGGGAGGATTAGCTTGGCGGGCAGGGCAGGGCATTAGAAGACGGGTACAACTGTGCCAGGACGGGTCTCCCTGCCCAGAAGCCAAAAGCTGTTGGCATCAGAGCTGCAGCTTCACCTTTAGCCCTCGCCATGCACGGGGGCGATGAGAGACCCCGTGGAGGGAAAGGCATAAACATGCGCTGGGGCTGGGGAGAGATTCACACTATTAAATCCATCAGCCACTGGAAGGAGCTATATAAATGTCAGCAGGCAAAGGCATGACCGAAGGTGACTCCAGGATGTTTCCAGGAATAACTGCCCACAGAAGTGCTGGGGGAGGGAGCGAGACCCCCAGGAATAGGGAGATGATAAGTCAGAACCGCACAGAGATGCTGCCATGTGAGCAGTTGGCCCGAGCGCTCCCCTGGCAGGGGCACGGCCTTTATGGTCTCGCGGTGCGCTGGCAGCTGACCCAGCAATGCCACCCAGGGGGTTTCCAGATATCCCTTGAGCCAGGCCTCGAAAGACTGGAAAAATCTCTTGCTCTGCTGCTGTCTCCATCCCCTGAACTGAACCACAGGCCAAGGGGCAGCCATGGCTGCTCCCCAGCTCAGCTGGTGTGGTGGGGGGTCCCTCACCAGCTGGACCAGTTCCTCTGGAGCCTTTTGGCATGATGAGATGCCCAGAGGTAACTGGGTTATTGGCTGGTTCAGCTACAGCTGCTGCCTTTCCGAGCTCTGATAACGCCTCAGCAAAGCCACGCTGGTCTGGGTCTGTCCTACGGCCTCCTAGGTATTTGGCTGCACTTCAGGTGAGATCTCTCCGACAGCCTCTTCCAAGTAAAGAAACTATTTTTGGCTTTCCAGCAACAAAGATATGCTCGGCCCGGCAGGATTTTGAGACAACCCCTTTTCCTTTCAGCTCCCTGCAGGATCCCTGGCCACATCCAGCATGGGCAGGGATTTGCTGCCTTGCTTTCCCTTGCCCAACTGCCCCTTGAGCCCTGCCCTGCTGTTGGTGTCCAGTGGGAACACCCTCACCCCTCCAGGTGGGGGTGAGCCCTGCAGAGCCGGGCAGTGCTGCCAGCCTTGCCACACTTCAGGTGATGGATCCAGCACTGCTGCAGCTCTGCCATGGCATGATCCCAAGCTATTTCAAGCAGCCCGAGTTTGCTATGTCAGGAGCAGCTCAGGAGCCTCCAACCACCTTCCTGGGGTAACTGGAGACACCTGTGCTGCCACAGGTTAAGGGCAGGGCTGGGGACCAAGTTGCTTATTCCTGTTGGAGGGGAGCTCTGGGGGGTCATCTCCCTGAGAGCAAAAGGGAAGACCCCTGCAGCGTGTCTGCTCCATACTTTCAGCTGGCAGCCGGTGGGCTCCCAAGCTGCTCTTGCATTGGGAACCCCACGCAGGGCACAGGGTCCCAGCCTGCACGGGCATTTGCTGGAGCAGCTCAGGGATAGGGAAGCAGGGCAAGGGTACTGCCCTGCCAAACCACATCCCTGCCCCTCCTCTGCCAGTGCTCTGGGCTACCCTGAGCTTTCCTGTCCCCCAGCCTCTCTGCAGTGGGTGCCTGACAGCCTTGCTTGGTGGGAGGAGGTGGCTGGAGCCTGTGGGGAGCGCAGAGGTGGGCTCCCAGCCTCCCTCTAGCCCCAGCTCTGGGATTCCTCAGGGCTCTGTCAGACCCCAATAAAGTTGTAGAAGTTCTCATGACCCCACAGCCTAACAGCAGTGGTAAACACAGGCACTGGGGCTGCCTGGACACAGAGCAGACGTTGCCTCTGGTGGGCCCTGGGAAACCCTCTTCTGACCCATGCTGCTGAGAGACAACCCCTGACTGGGCTGGTCCCAGTCTGCCTGGCTCCAGCTGAGCACCATGGTGCTGAAAGGTAAAGCTGAGGCTGAAAACCTGCTTTCTTGGCTGTAAAAAAAAACACAGGAAGAAGCAATCCCCAGGACTGGGCTGGAACTGCTCTCAGCATGTCTGGATTGATGGGGAGATATTGGTAATGCCCACATTTAGCACAGGGTTACACGTCAAAGTCCATGGGAAGATGCTGCCTGGCTAGAGCTGGGGTGCAGGCAGCTAACATGTCACACTGGGGAGGTGATAAAGGTGGGAGAAGAGCTGCTCCAAGGCTGGATGGGAGTGGCACAGGGGTCACACTCCCAGGAACACACAGATGATGACAGTGTGCCATGACACTAGACCCTGGCCTGGGATCAGTCTTAAAAGCAGCTGAAGCAAGGTTCCAGCCCTCATCTCCCTGGGCCAGTGTGCCTTCGGGTACTGCTGGCAGTGCTAGCTCTGGAGAAACCCTGCAATCCCCCCAGGGTGCATATGGCACAGGGGCTGACGTAAGAGCCTCCTGGCAGGGCACCGACTGCCTGGCATGGCTGGGTTGGGTGCCGGGAGAAATGCAAACCTGAGCAGCCTTCTCCTCTACCCCTGGCACCTTTGGGTGCCCATTAGACCTGGGCAGTATGTTGTTCTCAGCATTGCGAAGGGCTATAAAAAAGGGAGGGAGGAGGGAATTGGGCCAAAATTGGGCTGTACCTTGGTCAGGCACACAGCTCCCTCTAGTGAGAATGCAGCTGTCATGGGTGCCAGGCGCTGGGCATTGCAACCCTCAAAATATGTCCTTGGGCAAGGACTTGCCGGGGACAAGCGTGGTAGCTGGAGGCTGTGGGCAGTGCCAGGGCGTTGGAAGATTTGCGGGGACACTCCTGGCCTTGGGTGAATTGCCACCGCTTTGGGACGGAGCGCTGAAATCGTGCTGGGTCTCTCACAAAGATGTGCTGGATGCTTGTGCTCCGTTAAAAAAACACAGAGAGCAAAACACTGCTCAGTAGAGGGGGACCTGCGACCAGCGGGGGGTCGTGCGGGTGCTTTCCATGCGCAGGTCCCAGCCATGCTGGCGGCAGAGCTCCTGCGTGTGTCGCGACACGCCAGCTCCCACGGAGCCGAGCTGCGGGGAGACACCAGCATGCCGTCCCCAGCACCAGGGACGCGATGCCAGCGGGGGTGGCAGCCCTGCCCGCCTGCTCTGCAGCTCCCCGAGCCTTGCAGGGGCACCCCCACACCAAGGCAACACCCGAGTCCCTGCGGCGTGCGGTGGCCGGGGCGGAGGGGACCTGTCGCTCCCTGTCCCCGAGCGCTTGCCGATAGATGGCGGTGGCGTATCTCGCGTGCGGACAGGACCCGCGGCAGCATCCCCGAGCGAGGCGAAGGATCATTCCCGGAAAACGGCTGTGACTGCTGCTGCCCGGGCAGAGAAGGCGGCAGGGAGCAGCCGGGAAGGGCGCAGGGAGGGGCCAGGGGCGGCGCTTGCCC
>NW_010244691.1:501-2574 GCF_000690775.1 Eurypyga helias | reverse complement strand
CAGGCAAGTGGTGGGAGAAACCCGCACTGGAGGCTCCAAAGCACAAGTACTGATATTTTAATTTAATTACCTGATCCACAGCTGGCCACAGCTTTCTTGGCACTGGAAAGTGCTTGTGCGACATCCCCGCGTTGCCACTGCCAGGAGGAGCTTCCAGCACCTCCAGCACTCGCTGATGGCTCTGCAGAGCTCCGGTGGCCAGGCAGCCTCAGCAGCTCGCAGCTAGGTGGGAAGAGCTGCAGAGCGGGAACTGCTGCTCCAACACAGAGGGGCAAGAGCCAGGCACCACCACAGCACACAGCTGGGTCCCCAGTCTCCCGGCAGCAGGAGGTACCTGTGCCTGGGTTGAAGTAGATGGGACCTGAGCACAGCCAGCTCTGCCCAGGTCCACAGCGTCTCGCTCTGCGCCCAGGAGAGCTTCTTGCTGATGGCAGCAAGAGGGTGGTGAAGAGAGAAGGATGAAGGGTGTGAGGGGGGGAAGACATCAGCGCGGAGAAGGGAGAAAAGGAAAAATGGGAAGGAGAAGAAACCAGAGCACATCTGCGGTGCTGCAGAGGGTACAGTGCTGCTACTGCACGATCCTGGGCATGACAGAGGGGCCACGGAAAACCACCTAGCACTGGGGTTTGATCGAGCCTCCCTGGGAGCCGCTGGACAGAGGCAAGTTCTGCCCATGGGCTCCTCCTTGCCCAGGAAACTAGAAGGAAAAACAGCTCGTGCACAGAGCAGGCCTGAGGCCCAGTAGTTAAAGCCTGGCTCCCCCCTCAGTCTCTACTTTGCTTTAAGCCAGTTCATGGTTTTAGAGAATCTCATCCTTGTCCAAAATCAATTGGCACCTTCCTACCCTGACTCCCAAAGAGCAGTAAAGCCCTGTTTGACCAGGAAAAAACATGTACCCTCCGCCCCTTGACTATGGCTCTCCCCACCCCTCCCTCCCCGATGGACCTCTGGTTGTGCTACCGCCTCAGCGGGACCGTGCCGGAGGGATTTCCACCAGCACCCTGCGCCTCGCCTCTCACCCTGCCAGCAGGACCCTGCTTCGCTCCGGGATGCGGGGGACGGGATGCGTCATGAGTGAGCACTGCCTCCAGTGCGGCCACGCAGCAACTTCCCTCCTTTGTGTCTCCCCTCCCTGGGCCACCCATCCAATCTGCAGTCTCCTACCATCTCCCTCCCACCAGCCTCTGTCGGCTGTTCTTCCTCTTTGGAGCGCTGCACTTCCGCCACCCTGTTCCAGGCCCTCCGGCTCCGCCGGCTCTTCGTGCCGCTCTGTCCTGCCATCATCTCGGAGGCTTTGGGCAGGAGTCTGTTGAGGGGTCCCTCCCACTAACCCCTTGCTCTGCCCCCAGTCTGAGCTGGTGGGACAGCTGGGATCTGTCCCAGGAATGAAGCTCACTATGGTGGACATCTAGAAACTTCCACTGCCATGCCAAATCGGCCTGCAGCCAGGCCTCTCAGCAGCCCCCAGCTGGGCGCTGCTCCAGCTCTGTGTGGGGAGAGCGGGGCTGGGGAGCACACACGGTGTCCCCAGCCGTAAGCGGGGTGAGCACAATACTGACCTCACACCTACAGCAATGGTGGGTAGTGTTGGTGCCCGATAATGCTGGTACTGCCTGGCATTCCCCCTCGCCATGCGGCCATGGGGTCCCTGTGTGTCCCTTCACTTAACTGTCCGTGCTCCAGAGACTCTGCCTATGGACGTGGCAGCGTGTCCCACGCCTGGGCTCTCGTCTCAGCCAGAGCCTCTGGGTGATGCAGGGGGTGCAGTGGATTTCTAACCAGCTGCCATGTATTTGGAGGGGACATGCTAAACTGGGAAATCTTCTCACACGCCCTGATTTCAGAGGAGCTTGTATTGTGGTTACGATTTCTCTGGCTTGCACACACCGAGGCATGAACTCACAGGGGTGTCCTGTTTTTGCAGAGAGCAATCTGGCAGAACATGGAGGAAAATGCAACTCTTTCCTATGGCAGAGACAAATCTCCCCAGCCTGACGGTTGCTGCAAAGAGCGAGCACTACCTATCTTTGTTCTTGGCTATCCTGTTTCTACCCACGAGACCACAGGGCCTTA
>NW_010244691.1:0-446 GCF_000690775.1 Eurypyga helias | reverse complement strand
CCAGGGGGTGTCCCTGCGCTTCCCCCCCCGCGACACCTTGCTGCCATCCAGCAAACAATCGGCTGGGCGTGCCGCATCCTCTCCCAGCACCGGCCCCACGAAGCCTGGACGGCCTCGGGGTGGCTGGTGGGACAGCGGGGTGTCGTGTCGAGCTAGAGCTGAGGGCCGGGACCAGCTGGCTGCCCGCTCTGTCCCCGCGGTGCTGCAGTGGCAAGGATTTCTCTGGTTCCTTTCGAACAGCAAACGGCAAGGGTGCACATCCAGCTCTCGTGATGGAAACGTGCAGCGTAAAAGCGGGTTTAGCAGCACGAATGGTCGTTACCTGCTGCTTCGGCCGTGGTGAGCTACGAAAGCTGGTCCTCTGCTTGTGCCGGAGGGATGGACACTGGACACGCGTGGGGAGGGCAGGGGAGCACGCGGTGGGCACCGCTGGGTGAGGGGGAGGC
>NW_010244690.1:15002-18569 GCF_000690775.1 Eurypyga helias | reverse complement strand
AGGTGCCGGTGCACGTCCAGACACGCCACCGCGCCGCACCGAATCATCACCATTAAAAGCTGCTGGGAGCAACTTCCCTGCCTCTCCCTCTAAACTGCAATCCCTCCCCCTAAGGCTGACCCACACCGGGGGGGCCTTGGGAAAACTACATTTATTAAAGAAGACCCCAGCAGGCTGGACTTTCCTGGGTGCCCAGGGATATCACCCAGCCTGGGAAAATCCCCAAAATCTTCCTGCAGGCTGTGTCCCCGACATGTCCTGCTGTCCCACGTGCTCCGTGTCCGGTCATCCCATGGCAGGAACCCTGAGCACCCCCAGCAAACCCCCTCCCCAGGCAGGGACAAGCATCCTCCAGCAGTCTCAGCAGCCCTGTCTGCCTGGCAGTGTCAGGCACAGCACCAGCCAAGGCACAGATGGAAACACTTCCTGACAGCCTCATCCCTGCATTTGTCCCGGATCTGTTGGCCAGCCCTGTGCCATTCCCCCTTGGCAGCTCTCATCCATGGGGTCTGGGCTGTCCTGCACCCCCTCTGGCAGCCCAGCCCAGCTGTGGGCAGCATCCTTGGCACAGGCAGAGTCTCATGTCTCAGCACGCACAGATTTTCCAGTCCTTTTCCCAGTGCCAGACAGCTTTCTTGGAAGCAAGGCAGTTTTAAACTCAAAATGGAGTTTCCCACCCTTCTTGCCTGCCGGCTGTTGCTCCCGGGGGGCCCCTGCTCAGCTACGGTCTTGATCACAGCCCCAGGGGCAAGAGGGACGGGAGGGCACCGCACTCACCTGCCAGGGCATCCGTCTCTTGGGTGGCCAAGGCTCTCACCTCCGATCCAGCCGGCGTCCCGGGGATGGAAGAGGCGAGAGAGGAGGATCCAGGAAAGGGCGGCCTGCCTGACTGATTCCCTCCCTGACGGGGAAGGCGGCTGCGGGGCCCCAGGCGTGACATCAGCAGAAAGGGGCTGAGATCCTGACGGGGCTGGCGGAGGAGCTGCGGGAGGGCGTGGGGATGTCACAGCGGGCACCAGGGTATCACAGTGGGCACCGGGATGTCACGACGTTCCCCTTGGCTCTGGGGCTCAGCTGGGCTTGGGCTCTGATGGGGAAAGAGAACAATGTGCCCTTTGTCCTCTGGGGTTTGGGATTGACTTTTGGCCTCTCCTTTTGCTCAGGACCCTCCTGGTACCTTTTACCCATCTCCTGGGGACCCCTTATCTGTGTTCCTGTTGGGGGATTATTTAGAAGCCCTCCCCTCCCCCACCCCCCCACACTTGGCAGGGCTATAGGCAGCATCCCTGCAGCTCCAATACCGTGGGGCAGGATAAGTGGCATAGGGAGCAGGGATGGCAGGGCGATGACGGCAGGGGGGGTGGGGGTGGGGGGTCGGGAGGGAGGAGTGGAGGGGCAGGGGTCCCTTTGAGGGGTCTGTGGGCTCTGTGCCACTTTGTCTCCTTTTGCAGACAGGAGGAGAGGGGCAGGGGTGAAAGCAGGAGTGTTTGCAGCCCGTGTTACAACCCCTAGTCCTTAGGGGCTCCCACCCAGCATCCCACAAGCACCCCAAAATGAGGGGACCACATCAGAACAGGACCACCAGGATGCAGGAGGATGTATTCAGCCAGCAAGTGGGATTTTGGGGATCTCAGCTGCCACCATGGAGCAACTGAGGAAGCCTCTGGACATGTCTCTGAGCATAAGGCTGGTGGCCAGAGCTCCTTGGCATGGGAAAACCCCCGTAGCTGTGGCTGCAAAGGACCCAGCCCTCCAAGCCCACCGGCTTTTGCTTTTCCACAGATGAAACTCACTTCTGTAGATTTTTTTTTTCTGTAGACATCCTGTATGGGAATTCAGGGAAGATCGCTGCACTCAGCAGGATGTACCCTCCTCCTTCTCCTCCCCAGGTGTAATTTTGGGACCTGTCTGGCCAGAAAAATCTGTTTTTTCCCCCCACGGGGCAAGCGCAGGGAGGAGCAGAAGAAGCACGTGAACCAGTTCCCACCGGCAGTGGGTAAAAGGCTGATGTTTTGCTGGAGCAGGTCTCTCCTAATCCCTGTTTTCAGCCTATTTTCACCATGCTGCTTCACCTTTCCCCTTGGAGTGGGAATTTGCTGTCCAACCTCCCACCCTGAGCACTCCTACCCTTGTTCCTCTCCATGTGTCCCTCCGAGCCGGGGTGGGGATGGAGGTTGCTCACCCAGTCAGATGATTGATGTCTCTCCACGCTGGTGGAGATGGGGTTTGCGGTTGTGTTGCTACATCCAGTGCCCACAGTCACTTCTGCTTTTGGGCAGGAGGGGGTGTACCCATCAGGGTGCCCAGCCCAGGCTCAGCGCTGGCTCTGGCTTTTGTTCCATTTCATAAGAAAAGGGATTTTCCCAAAGCTCCCGGTGCAGCGGGGTGAGCTTCACCCCAGATGAAGGTGGTGGGAACCGTTGTGTAAAGGAGGTGATGGCCAGCACGTTGTTCAGCAGCTCCTGCAACCACAGCTGTTGCAATTGCTTCACCAAGTCAGCAATTCTGAGGAAAAAAGCGTGGGTTTTGGGCCCTGTGACTATGAGGAAGATCTTGCAGCTAGGAGACGATGAAACCCAGGCTGGGGACTGCGATGTCCAGAGGAAAGGCTCGCGTGCACGGGGAGAGGACAGGCTGTTCCCTGACGGAAGCCTCACGGGGCAGTGAGAGTGAGGGAAGGGGAAGAAAGCAAAAGGAATCCCAGTGGCTAAACTCTTCCCTATGCTTTTGCAGCCATCTCTGCTCCCCGGAGAACAGCGAGATCCTGGTTGCTCCCTGTTGGGATGCTCCGTATTTGCTGGAGCAACATCCCCTCAGCATCCGCTGTACACTGGGAGAAGGGCTGGAGAGGAGCCCCTGAAATGTGCCAGGAAGACACAGGGAGCTCAAGAGCACATGGTACTGGAGCAGTCCTGCTCGAGTCCAGGCTGGGCCACCTCTCACTGCTGGCCAGTGTCTGGGGATACGAGGGGTCCCACGTTGTGCTGGGGAAGCTGGATGCTCCCTTGCTGCCTACGGCCGTGGCGATGGGCTGCTCCTCAGCAGCACCTCGGTGTGCTAAGAGTTAAGCTGGAGAGGGAGAGGAGACCTTTGTCCAGCTGCCCCTGCACCTTATCTTGGCTGTGCCTGGGGAAAGCACGGCTGAGGCGAAGTCAATACAGGAACCGGTTGCAGAAACCATGCGCTGGTCAGTGCACAATCAGTGTTCCCGAGTAAGGCAGATACTGCCTTTTATTGCAAACGACAAGGCTGAGCCGCAAAGTTTGCAACCAGGTGTGATTTTTCCAGCCCACTCAGACCCAACCCTGAAGTCTGCTCGGAAAGATCCAGTGGGTGTGAAGCCTGTCCCTGGCCGTGGGGACCCCGGCTCCTCAGCCTCGACGCCAGCCCACTGCAGGGCCTGGGTTCAGTGTTGGCAAGGAGAACGGAGTGACGGCACGGGCAAAAGTAGCCCTTTTCGGTGCTTCCCTTTCTCGCTGCCTCCATGAGCGTCTCGGGGTGCATCATGCGTGAGCCACGTTTGCTCATGCTTTCTCCCACATCCTTTGCATCGTCAGCGAGTCACAT
>NW_010244690.1:12507-14858 GCF_000690775.1 Eurypyga helias | reverse complement strand
CTCCCAGCACCCACTGACCACGTTGTCTTTGCAAGTGCCTGGGTAATCAGTCCAAAAGTCACAGGAAATCACTGGTTGTTGGGATTTTTGTGGCACAGAAAGAGCCCCAGGTTCTCTCCAGCCTCATAGTCACCTTCTTATGTGCTCAACCTGCTGAAGCAACATATATTCCCAGTGAACATACTGCTTCCCCAGCCCCTGCCCACAGCCGCCGGGGAGCTCGGGGATGCCCACAGCCACCTCTGGGGACCTCCTGCTCCACCTCTCCTGCCCATGTGGAAATCCCAGCGACGGACCACGGAGGCCGACCTTTCAGATCCTGCATCTCCTGCATGCAGCCCTGGCAGCACCGAGGTGGCCGGGGAGGAGGGCAGGATCTGGGGAAGGAAGATTTAACTCTCCAGTGCAACCCAGCCAAGATCTGCAGGGTTGCTGCTGTGCTAATTATAACACGAGCACTGCAGGGGTTGTTTTATTAAAACTTTTATTGACCCGTATTTGAAAAAAAAAGAGAATCTGCAAAGCAGGTCTCAGAGCTGCTCGAGGAAATGACTTCTGGGTTCTTCAGCTGCGGCCCCTGGGTGTCACCACCTCCAGGGACACTGCTGCAGGGTGAAATCCCCTGCCTGAGGGCAGCAGCCTGGTGGGTCCATTCCCCTCCCTCCCTAAGGGATGGCAGGGGCCAACCCCACCCTGTTATTTCCACGGTCAAAGACGGAGTAAAACTGACGGATAAAAACGTCACCCAAAATCCAGAGGGGCCCATCGGGAGGGGGGATGTCCATGCCCTGGAAGCCGCTGGTGCAGAAGGCCATGTTGTCGCTGTACTCCTGGGGAAGGAGAAGGGCAAACTGGGGATGAACCTGAGCACCTTGTGCACATGGAAATACATGGAATGGGGACTGTGGGTCCCATGCATGAAGCAGTGGGGTCTGGTCACCCGCCGGGACTTGTGGCTCAGCTCCCGGGTGGCTCTGAGCCACCTTGGTCTTGGGAGACGCTGGGAGTTGGGGGCAGTGGCACTGGTGGGGTTGTGGCCGTACCATGAGGGTGTAGTCCTGGGCGCTGAGCGTGTAGGGGAGCCCGTTGATGGTGAAGGTCACTTCAGGCATCACGTTCAGGTTGCTGCACTCCACGGCATACTGCAGAACAACCAGGCGGCTCAGCAGTGCGGCTCCAACGGAGATCCCTCCCAGGGCTTGCCCCCCCTCTTCTCCCTACCCTCTCTCTCACCTCTCCATCCACAGGCATGGCACCAATATAGTTCTGCAATTCTTTTATGTCCTTGGTAGGACCCGTGATGAGCGATGTCCCAGTGTCCACGATGGCCTGGCAGCTGTTCTTGCAGAACGTCACTGTCCCACCCAGCTGGATGCTGGAGGAGGGGAAAGAGAAATGGAGCAGGAGGGACTTATCCTGCTCCCCCATGCCAGCCCAACCTTTCCCTTCCTGCCCAGCACCACTCACTTGTCCAGCTGGATCTGCCAGTACCCTTGGCGGGTGACTGGCACCCAGTTCAGGGTCCCTGTGAAGCGGGAGGGGTCAAAGCCACCAAAAAGCACCTCTCCTCCCAGGGAGGATTCGGGGTTCCTGGAGGGAGGAGGAGGAGACGTGAGGAATTTCCTCTGTTTCACTTTGCACATCACATTTTAAATGGGTGGATTTATACCCCCTCGATTCCCACAAATGCTTAGGGTCATTTGATATATTCCTGTAAGGCCTGAGGTCTGTGATGCTCAGCATGGTGCCAAAAAAACCCTTCACCACCTCAGTAAAACAACATGATTTTAGCAGCCCCCCCTACAAGTAATGCCGGAGTCTAAGCACCAGCCTGGAGCAAAGCCGTGTCCGTACGTGCTCATGTAGACAGAGAACATGGGCAGCTCCACCAGATTTTGTGCCATCATGTTGTCGAAGACAGGGGTGACCCCATCCACAGACAGCGAAGGGTAAGCCAGCCCCAGGATCCCGTCAAACTCGGCATCCAGGAAGGCTTTTCCCGGCTCGCTGACGCTCTCTGCAAACTGCTGGTTGCTGATGGTGAGGCCCTCGACCTGCGGGGAGGAGGAGAAGGCTCGATGGTGGTGCTGAGTCGTTAGGCAAGTCCCAGGCATGTTGTCCAGAGCAGGAGAAATGGCTGGGGAGCAGCCCTGAGGAGAAGAATTTGGGGGTGCTGGGGGCGAGAAGCTGGCCATGAGCCATCAGTGTGTGTTTGACCGCCCAGAAAGCCAACCGTATCCCGGGCTGGATCCAGAGCAGCGTGGGCAGCAGGGGGAGGGAGGGGATTCTCCCCCTCTGCTCTGGGGAGACCCCCCTGCAGTTCTGCATCCAGCTCTGGGGCCACCAACAGC
>NW_010244690.1:11902-12117 GCF_000690775.1 Eurypyga helias | reverse complement strand
GTCCCTGCCCGTGGCAGGGGGGTTGGAACTAGATGATCTTTAAGGTCCCTTCCCACCCAAACCAGTCCGTGATTCTATAAACCAAAGATGACTCACGACTACTTGGTCAGATCCAATGACCCCTGTCAAACTGCCGGTCCCGTACTGGATGGAGAAGGGGGTCCCTACCATCTGGTACGTGCTGGACTGGGACGGCTGAAACTTGGCGTGCTCAT
>NW_010244690.1:11410-11762 GCF_000690775.1 Eurypyga helias | reverse complement strand
AGCTGCTCAGGAGACAACGGGACAGGCTGGCATTCTAAGGAGAAAAACTTACCCCGTTTCAATCTGCCTGAAAGGTGTGAGGTCTGTGAAGGGGAGCGTGAGTAGCTCCCCCAGTATTTTTAGGAGGCCTGAACACCAGCACTGCTGTTCCTGACCGATGCTCTTCCCCCGCTGAGCCCTGGGGCATCCACCCCAGAGCCCCCCCATGCTCTGTGCCCTCCTTGTTCCTGTCACCCTGCCTCTCACTCCCAACCCGTATTATGTGCTGTTGTCCCTGGGTGTTTGTTTGAAGGCTCTCCCATCAGAATGGATGAAAGAGCACACCCGAGATCTCCCGCCAGCCGACGGTGGT
>NW_010244690.1:11032-11336 GCF_000690775.1 Eurypyga helias | reverse complement strand
TGGTGGTGCGATCGCCGCCCTTGCCTGAGCTGAGGCTTCCCCCCATCGCCCCCCCCTCAGGTTTCTGTTGTCTGTGTGTGTCCTGGAGGGCTCAGCTGGTTCAGGGGGTCCCGCCAGTGTCTCTGGGCTGACCTTGCTGGGGCCATGCCGGGGGGCGGGGCAGTTAGGGAGCCCCTACTCACTGCAGGCTTTGCTGACGCAGTAGGCAGATGGCACCCAGAGGTTGGAGGAGCCCGTGTCGAATACCACGGTGAAGTTCTGCGGCGGGGGCCCGAAGGAGATATGCCCCAAAAACTCCCTCTAG
>NW_010244690.1:3442-10888 GCF_000690775.1 Eurypyga helias | reverse complement strand
TCATGCCAGGAGAAATAAAAGAGACAAATATTTAAGGAACAGCAAGGCAAGCCCAGAGCAAAAGGTAGGATGGTGCAGGCATCATCTGGATTCATCAGAAGGGCCAGGTCCTGAGGGGACTCTCATCAGTGGGATGGAGACAGTGGCAGGAGCTTTGGGGGCACAACCCTCACGCTGTGGGGAATGGGAAGCGCCTGGGGAGCACCCTCCACCCCTGACTCTGGGTCCTTTGTGGTGGGGTCCTCCCTCATGCGTGTGATACGTTAGTTTTGGAGGAAATCTGCCTGGCGCCGTGTGCCCGAGAGCACTGCCAGCTCGGGAGTGGCTGGCAGCACCCGCAGTGAATGTGCTCCCTTGTGCCCTCTCATCACCACATTCCTGGGAACAAAGGGCCTGGCAGGAGTGGGCAGGCAGCGGGCCCTGGCACGCTGGGCACTGCTGCCGGCATGCTCTGTTAGGCGGGGGGTTGCGGGGGAGCATGTGGGAACCGGGGACCATTCACGCAAACTGACGTGCTTTCGGGGTGTCTGCGGCATGCTGCTGGGACTCAGCACCCCACAGCCGTTGGTGCTGCCACGCTTACGTCCAGGTAGTTGATGAGGGGCTCGTTGTCCTCTGTGAAGGCAGCGCAATCCTCGCTGTACTGCACCATGTCCAGCCTGTGGGCTTTCCAGAAGTGGGAGAGCTGCCCACGGTCCCGCAGCAACTTCCGCAGGGAGCGGTGCCGTGTCAGGGTCACCCTGGGGGAGCAAGGGTCCTGGTCACTCGCCTGGGGCTGGGGATGCTGCCCATGTCCTGCAGTCCTCATGTCCACCCTGAGGGTCCCAGCATCACCAGAATGCAGGTCCAGAGCCTGTTGCCCCGCATCCCCCACCACGCTTTGTAGCAGAGGCACAGCGAAACAGGGGGGGGCTTGATCTGTTTTGGGAGACAGCACATCAAGGGCAAAGCTGGCAGGAGAGCATGCACGCCCCAGCGCAGGCCTGCTCGCCGCGACGGGGCGGGCAGGAGCTCAACAGGGCTGATGGCAAAGGACCTTCAGGCTGGGAGAGCGGACGAGGGCCAGGGTGAATTCACATTGGCGCTTTCTGCTTGTGCAGCCCGGCAGCTCATCCCGCAGACCTTGCCACAGCCCGCGGCCCCCTGCTGCTGACGGGGTCTGCCCAGAGGGATGGAGATGGCTACGGAGCCAGTGGTGGGATGGGTGTTCCCTGCACTCCGGTGCAGCCGCAGGGTGTCTGTGCTGGGGAGCTCAGCTCTGACGGTTCATCGCTGCCGCGCTTGGCACTGGCGGGACCCTGGGTGCAAAACCCCTCCGAGAGCCCAAGGAGCCCTGGGGACCCCCTTACCTTTCCAAGCCGCTGGCCAGGGGGATGCAGAGCATGGAGAGGAGGAGGCACTTCATGCTGGGGGCTCGGCGGCAGCGCTGGCCTCAGCCGGGCTCTGTGGGTGCGGGCAGCGCCGCGGCGTTGCTCTTATACCAACAGGTACACCCTCGCCCCGGTGTACCCGGCGATAACGCCCCTCACAAAGTCAACACGGGGCTTTGGCTGCAGAAATGAATCACTGGCCACGTCCCAGGCGAGGCAGAGCGGCCGCACCGGGGTTAAGTTTGTTTTTGTGGGCGAGGGGCTGGTGGTGGCCAAGCAAGACGGCACGGGGACGTGCAGGGTGCTGGGCAGGGGGCTGCGTTGGCTGCTTTTGGGGTCAGCGGGAGCAGAATGGGTTCTCTATTGCCCCTTATCCACTGGAAATCACACAAACCAGCTGAATTGGTGGAAAGCCCCCGATATGTTCCAGTGGAGTGTTTCCCTTTTCCTTGGGTCCCCCAGGGACCTGCCAGTGGCCATGGTGGTGCCCTGCAGTGTGACAGCTGCGGGGAGGGGGGCACAGAAAAGGGATGTGTTCATAGCATTGGGCAGCTGCCAAACAAACTTGAAAAGGCAAAGGCTAATTAGCAGTGATGAACTGCTCAGGAATCTGCAACTTTCCCTTTTAAATCGCAGTCGGTGCCATCAAAGCAGGGCTGGGGAGAAGCAGCTTTTCGCGGGAGACGGTGACAGTTGCCTTACAGCCACTAATGAGCTCGTCCCCGGTGGCTGACCCTCTCATTAAGCCTCTGTGAATGCAAATATAAAACGCTAATGAAAAAGTAAAGCCTTCAGATGCAGGGGAGGCAAATGGGGGGAGGTGAGGATTTTCTTGCTGCCGCCATCCCTCAGACACGGATGCTGTGTTGTCCTGGTTCCTGTTTTCTGTGTTTATGGCACAGAAATAACCGGCGGTGGGTGGCACAGGGGGAGGTGTTTTAGCATTCACGTAGCCATCAGGGTACGGTCGGGGATGTGAACCCAGTGCAGCCACCCGTGACCCGGCTGTTGGGGACAGCCTGGGAAAGAGCGGATCATTTGCTGTCCAGGGCTCGTGTCTCCATGCCCAGGAACTGCTGCTGGACCCTCCCTCTCCGTGGCTTCACAAGGAGCTTGAGCTTAAAAAATCACACCCCAGGCTGCTTCAGGGTGAGTGCAGAGACACGGGGCAAGGCAGGGTCGGCATGGATGGCAGATGCAGCCCTTTTTTGTCTTATCAAGTGCCAATTCCCTGCATTTCCCCATGCCCAGGTTGGGAGCTGCATTGTTTTTCTTGAGGAACATTTGTACATTATTATCTATTTCCCTTTTAAGATGCAGTTTAATGAATCAGCCTCCCTTCTCGTCCTAATCGTATATTTATAGAAGGGATTTAAAACAATAAAATTCCTAAGACGAAGCCAATTGCAGCAAGTGCCAGAGCAGTTGCAAGCAGCAAAGTCGGATGTTACGGACACGGTTTATAACCCAAAAATCCTGTAAGAAAATCCAGCCTGAAGGGTCATTGGGCTTCTGAGATAAACACGAATGTGAGCTGTGGTACAGATGAGCTGAACACTTTAAGCAAAATCATTTATTTGCTGGAAAAGATCCTCAATTGGATCATAATAATCTGCAAACTCATGACGGTAGATTGTGTTTAATTATGAATATTGAAGAAATCAAGAGGACAAGCCTTTCATTTAGAAAGTTTTGAAGTTATGCATAGCTCTTTCTACTTTTATTTAGATATTTAAAAAGTGATTTTAAATTCCAGATTCTTAAAGGTAAATCAAAATTTGTCTTTCAGGTTGAACAAAATGGGTTTTTTTCCCTCTTTCTTTTGGGAGCCAGGGCAAGACTGACATATTTGTCCGGAAAACTGGGAAAAATGGGTTTGTTTCGTATGCACTTTCAGCTGTACGTCAGGGTTAGAGATTCACTGCGTACAGACTGGAGAGCGGCATCATTTTCGATGCACGCTGCCCCTCGCCTTGGCAGGGATCAGCCGTAGTGCTGCTCGTCTGCCCGGGGCTCCCACACTGCCTTTACGGCACCTCATGCTGACAGAGCCAAACACACAGAATTGTTTATAGGACTGGGGGCCTTGGAATCCGTCTTGTTAATGAAACAGCAGAAAAAGTGTTCATATTCAGTAGAAATGTAATGAAATGTGACTGCCAGCTCCCGGAACACCCCAGGTCTTATAAGTTAGGTCTGGCCTATATATAATCCTGCATCACTTCAGGCAGCAGCTGTCACAAGGTGTATCTTACCCCGTCCAGCTTCACGCATTTGCCCTCGGATCCGTCAGAAATAGGTTACGCACCTTGTGCAGAAAATATGCCTCTCGGCATATGGCACTCATTTTAGGAAACCTGCTTTCAGGCTAAAAATACGTGATCTGTTCTTTTTTGATATTTCCTTTAGTTTAGCCGCTTCCACTGATTCAAATCGCACCCCAACAGCGTTTTCTGAAAAGCCTTTTTTCTTTTCATCAAATAATTTTTCCACCTGTTAATCTGTTTATGCATCATCGAGCACTTCAAAGCGTGAAACCCTGCAAGAGCAAACACTCTCTGTAAGAAAAACCAAATAAAAACAAGCTTCAGTGAAATATTTACCCATGGCACAGAAGCCGTGGGTAAAGCAGCACTCAGATCCAGCGTGACGGCGCTGGTGGTCCCGATGGTCCCAGGCAACGGAGGGGGATGTGGGCAGCGACTGGCAGGGACCTGGCCGGGGACCCCAACTTGCGATGCAGCTCCTGGGGACAAACTCCAATGGCACTTGGCGTCTGGGGGGACGTGGAGTTGCTCAAGCCCAGCTTGTCTTTGCCTGTAGAAAGCCCAGGGGGATTCACTGAGATGCTGGGGAGTTATCTCCACGGGAGAGGATTGCTATGGAGATGTTTGAATATTGCTGACGGGGATGTTTAAACGCCAGCAGGCACTGCCCTGTGAGTCAGGGACCCCTGAGAAGGGGTCTCAGCCTGTCTCCTGCCAGGGAAGCAGCCCAGGAGAGATGGAGCTGCTGCAGCGTATCTCCAGCACCAAAACGCTGTTTCACGTCCGACGGAGCAGTGGCCCAGCGCTCCCCAAATCTGCTGCGAACTGACGAGAGTGGCTCTGCTCGTCTGCTGCTTGTACCCGCTGTTAGTAAGTGATGGTGCAAGTTACTACTGACCAGAAACCCTTTATTTTCCAGAAGATGGGCAGGTGGAGGCCCATTCACCCCTCCAGCAGACACCAAACCGCGGCAGGCGCTGGGCCCCCGTCCCTTATGATTGAAAAGGTTTTACCCCTATGGAAGATTTGTACTTGGAAGCACTCAGAGCATTTTTTGGGTGGCAGCTGAATCCCTCAGGACTGAGCCAGCTCCACTGCTGCTAGGCAGAGCTCTCTGCCCTCGGGGACCACTTTGCTCCCCCAAATCTCAGCTGCGTTTTAGCACAAAGCTGCTGGAGGATGGAGCAAGGGGGAGAACTGCCCAAGGGGGTACAACGTCCCCAGCCCTGGAGCACAAGAAGCATCCGTAGACCAGCAGAGAAACACCCAAATATATTTAAATGAGCCAGTTGAGGGAGGGGAAGCGTCATGGAACCTCGTGTGGGCTCGTTCCTGCATCGCCATGAGGGTAGAGCGAGACCGCATCCGCCACCGAGCTGGCGAGCTTCTGCACGGCTGGACGCCTGCAGCTGCGCCACTGCCGAAAATGCTGCCGGAACGCCCTTAATTCCTGCTCCCTCCAAGGCCCCGGCTGCCCCAGTCCCGCGGGAAAGGGAAGGTGCGGAAAGCTCTGGTGCCCCAGGTAAAACGCTACGGGATATTGCACTCCGCCGGCCGCTGCCTGCGATGCCGTCGTGGGTTGGGGTGAGAGCTGGGTCTGGTGTTTGTGTCCGAGGGATGCAGCAAGGCCTGGCTCAAGTGGGATTGAAATAGCTCGAGGCATTCCCGGGGTTTTGCTTACCTTTAGGTTGGGCGCAGACGCCTTGAATTCACTACTCGGCAACCAGCGTGTAGGAGCTCTTTACAAGCCTTGGTTTCACTAGGGGATCTTGCTTGAGAAAGGGTTAATTTAATATCGTGGGGGCTGGAGGGAGCGAGGCTCAGCAAGTTACCTGATACACCAAAAAAGTACATGTGCTGCCTGCCTTCTTACTAGCTGTTATCTTCAAAATAGATTATTTCAAGACGCATATGCGTATCGCCGCTTCAATCTCGCCGTACCCCATCTCAGCAAAGAAGCTGCCTGCTACTGATATTTGGATTTGGGTCTCATTTTGCAATTTCCTTTTGAACAGCTCATTTTTTTCAGATTGTTATCTGCTGCAGCAGCATCTCCTGCCCCACAATAGGAAATGAGCCATTTAAGAATGACAGCCAGTTGAGCAGGATATTTGGGGAGAGATCAGTTCAATAAGGGAGGGGAAAAATTCCAGCAAGAGATTTACCTTGGCAGTTCCCAAACTATTTGGGTAAGTGGAATTTCACAGGAGATGGGTAAGGTTGTTGGGAAAGCTTTTGATGAGCGACTCTTAGAAATGTGTCATAGAGGAAATTATGGAATCTGATCCATAGGATGGATAATGCCTTTGCTCTAACTATCAATTTATCTCTCAGTCTATCAATCGTATTATTATGGCTCCTTTAATCATCATATCAAAGCTTTACTTGAAGATACCTCCCTGTAGTAGCCATTTATGAGCAATAACTCTATAGGAATTGACTGAAGATGTCAAGTGCTTTTTCGCAAGCGAACGCCCCCGATCGCCGTGCTTTATTCAAAACCTCTTCAATATTATGGCCGGAAGTCCCAAGCCGAGGGGCCCGGTTCAGGCGTATGAGTTTTCTAATTATGTGCCTCAAGGGCGCTTCACTTCAACAGGGCTTACGCGCTCCCCTAAAACTAAATGGGCCGCGTGTCGAATGCAGAGGGGTCGAAGGGTCCCCGACCTTTCCGACCGAATATCAGTTGAGGCAGGAGCTCGACACCAAACCCGTGCTCTCCTTTCGGGTGCTTTCTCCAATGGGTCTTTTTTTTTTTTCCAGATTATGGTTATCAAATATTTTTTTTTAATTAAAAAATACAAATAAAGGGGAGAGCGGAGTAAAGGAAGAAGAATGAATTTCAGTTGCCATTACCACCAGTGCCGCGGTGGAGCCCAGAAGTTCCAGATGTGGCTGAGGCGGCAGCCTAGAGAGCCGTTAAGCTGGATGATAATGGTGGGGGGTTTGTGGCCGAGTAGGGGGTGAACACAAGAGGGAATCGCACCTCCAGTGAGAGCCTCTCGCAGGGGGATGGCTGGTGCCTTTCTTTTGCGTCTGCGATGCCAGACGGCTGCTTCCAGGGTGCGAGCCTGACCTTCGGTTGGTGTGCAGCCGCGTGAAGCTCAAAGGGACCATTTTGGGTTGATTGCTACCAGGGCTAGCTGCCGCCCTCTGGGCCCTCCCGAGACCTCCAACGCTTCACCGGGCAGCCCACCCACCGCCGAGACGCCTGGCAGGGAGGATGAGCACTTGTGAGTGGTGAGTACAGCACCCCCCGGGTCAAGAGCTGCTGGCAGCCCCCCGGCAGCGGGGGGAATGCTCTGGTGGAAGGACTGCTATGGGGGACCCTCCGGCAGTGGGGGTAACACTCTGGTGGAAGGATTGCTATGGGGGACCCTCTGGCAGCAGGAGGAATGCTCTGGTGGAAGGATAACCACTGCTATGGGGCACTACCCTGCTCGCTTGGCCAGGCTCTGGCTGTGGGGGTGCTGTGCTGGGGGTCCAGGAGCAGCAGCGGAGTGTGGGGAGCCTTTCAAAAACCCTTCTTAAGATAGGCACCCAAAAGTGAAGTGCAAGGAGCAGTAGGCATTTTTGGAAATGAAGCCCCGGATTTTTGGGCTCATTGCATTAAAGACAAAAAGCAAAGACTAAACACTGTACCAGCAAACCTCGGTCTAAACCACGCTTGGATGTAACGGCAGCCGAGCAGAACCACAAAGGCTTAATTTGGTTATTTCTTTCCCTCAGACGAAATATTTCTCTCTTGGTCAGGTGGATGCTTGTTGCCATCTCAGCTGTCACCTTGGTCCTATACGCTCTCCTCTTAC
>NW_010244690.1:3045-3404 GCF_000690775.1 Eurypyga helias | reverse complement strand
AGGTAATTTGCTCTCTTCTCTGCTGTACCCCTCGTGTTCCCCTTTCTCGCTCCCAATCATCCAATTCAGAGAGCGAAAGTCATTTGCCCAAAGCTTCAACATCCCCTGGTTTGTAAAGCAGAGCCGTGTCCTTGTTCTGGGTTCTTGCTCCCACTCCGGGCAGCGACCAGCACGGCTGCAGCACCCACGTGGGGCGAGGGAGCTGGGACCCCCCCAGGGACCTGCTGACCCCCCCGGGCTGGGCTCCAGCGTGGGATGGGAATGGGTCAGGGCAGGGATTCGGCATCACTGCGCTGTGCCAGGGGCCAGGCTGTGCCCCCACAGCTGCCGTGTGAGCAGCTCTAAGTGGGCAGTATCGG
>NW_010244690.1:0-3015 GCF_000690775.1 Eurypyga helias | reverse complement strand
TTCAAAAACATTTTCTCTTATTGCTCGTTAGCGAAGTGGTGGAAAAATACCATCAGAATCAATCTGCAGAATATTAATTCGGATGAAGCTACAATTTCCAGCTGGAAAATCTTTCATGCTGCCCACTTTTGTACATCAACAGGCTCTGCTTGGACCTGGGGGTCAAATTAATTTTGAACTTGCATGGGAAGAGACCCCAATGACATGATTTAACACTGGAATCTTTCACCACGGGAGAACCGGGCACGCACTTAATCATCTCAGTAATTGAACTGATAGATATTTGCCTGCTCCAATACATAATAATAATTATTGCCGTGCCTGCGGCTTGCGCTGACGTGGCTTTGCCGTGGGGCCATGCTGGGGAGCGGGTGGGGGTCTGTGTGGCATGGCGCGTGGGGATGCATCGGATGCAGCCGGCGTCTGGGGCTGGAGCAAGGAGCTAACCGGCCTCTCGGTTGCAGCCAGCCGTTCCTGCGAGAAGCAGGGGAGCAGCTGCCCTGCAGCGCAGCCCCAGCAGCCTCCGGCCTCTTCTGCGGGAGGGGAAGGGACGCCACGACCAGCCTACGCGGGTAAGGGGGGACCCTACAGCAACAGGGGTTTGTCCTGGCACGTGGGTGTGAGCGTAGGGCGTTGCGTTGGTGCGATGCTCTGCTCCTGGGTGTGCTGGTCTTTGAGGGGAAGAGGGAACCAGCGGCTGGGTGAAGGGCAGGAGCAGCAGCCTCTCCACAGCCTCTCCAATTCCCATTGCCTCCAGCCTCCCCTGAGCTTTCCCCGCCCGGCTCCCCATGGGCAGGGGAATGGGGAGGGGAGGGAACACACTGATGCTTTCTGGATTTTCAATTTTCAACCTCGAGTGGGCTTGCTGTTTCTCCCTGATGATTTGTTTCCTTTAACCCCCCAAGTAGCCACGGAGGTGGTAATGTTTCCTGTTTTTAAGGGAGCAGCGACACGTCTTCAGAGACCTCGGAGGACTCGGACAGCAGCCCTTCCTGCCCGCAGGTACGGCCGTGGGCAGAGAGCCTTTGCCAAAAGCAACCACAGCCATGGAGGTGCTGGCACCGTGTCCATACGGCTCCTGCCAGGCTTGAGACCCATGGAGCAGCAAGGGGGAGCAAATGCATCAAACCACATTGAAACTGGGTAGATTGAGATGGGACATGGGGAAGGAATTCTACCTGCAGAGGGTGAGGAGGCACTGGGACAGGTTGCCCAGAGAAGCTGTGGATGCCCCATCCCTGGAAGTGTCCAAGGCCAGGCTGGATGAGGTTTGGAGCAACCTGGTCTAGTGGAAGGTGTCCCTGCCCATGGCAGGGGGTGGCACTGGGTGGGCTTTAAGGTCCCTTCCCACCCAGACCATTCCATGGTTCCATGATTCTATGTAATACCAGCAGTGTGGCCGGGGTGATGGCTGTTACCGGCCATAGGCAGCATTCCCCATTTATAGGGAAGCATCCCCAGGGGCCAGGGAGATCCCTGGGCACAACTGGATGCCTGGAAGGGCTGCATGCCTTGATGCGGGTTCAGGGGCAAAGCTGCCCCAGGTGGATGCTGGTGCCTGACCTGGGGTTTGTGTCTGCTTCTGCAGGGCCCTTGCTCAAATGAAAACCTCAATTACACATCCCTGGTCTTCCCGGGGAAAGGCCACGGGCCGGGCTCTGTGGGGGACTACGAGAACATGAAGACTGGAGCAGACTACGTCAACGTGGACCCCAAGAAGAGGAAAGTGGATTTCTGGCCCTGCTCCAGCCCCGTGGCATCCAAGTCCATCGAGTACTCCGAGGTGAAGCTGTGACTCCCAGGGTGCTGCTGGCGGGGTTTCAGCTCAGGCTGCTGCCAGGACAGGGAGATGCCCGCAGCCCCCGGCAGCCGCATGACCAGGGCTTCCCTTTCCCCTGGCCCTGGTCAGCGCCTGGCACGGGCTGGCGCCTGCTGGCTCCTGTTCCTTGTAAGACTCTAACCCGCTGACACAATTTCCTTGGTGTTTTACTTAAATGTGTCACTGTTCCTGAAGGCTGCCGAGCGGGGGACGGTGCGTTCCTCCTACCCGGGCTGAAATGTGCTCGCTGGTTTTGTGCGATGGCTCTTTTTCTCATTTCATGAAAGCAAATGAAACACACGCACCCACCCCTCCAAAATGGGATGTAATCCAGGGAGGGAAACACAGTGGTCTTTAAAATATCCCCCCAAACTGGCTGGCATCCCTCAGAATGTTGCTTCCTTTGCTGATCACTGTCATAAAGTATGTTAAATAGAGTTCCTCCGCCGGCTTTGCCCTGGCTGCCCAACAGCCCTGACCCATCACCCTCCCCTGCACCCCTTTTCCTTCGATGCTCAAAATCTTTCCAAGCCTCCATCGCCCTCGGAGCTGCTGCTGGGACTGGGGTGACCGTGTGGGTGGCTTGACCCTCAGCCCCACATTGTGGGGGGGGGAGGCCAGGGCTGGGGAAGGAGGGTGACCTTCCCGAGGAGCTTCCCCCCTCCCCCAGCTGAAAGCTGTGATCATCAGCCCAGCTGGCAAACGGCCGAGGGCTTCCCAGGGGATTTAAATCCCCCACCCTGGGGTGGGAGACTTGTGCTGGCTGCTGGTGCCTCTGGGCTGTGCAGGATGCAGGACTGGACCACGGGTGTGAGTATAGGCAAGTCAAACCCCTCTGTGTCTTGGGGGTGGGGGGAGCATGTTCCCTGTCTCCCACCTTTTGCTTTTCCTGCTTTGTCCTTGCACCAACTGCCCTGGGCGCACGAGCCAGCCTCTCTCTCCCTCTCTCCCCTCACCCTGCGGAGCTGCGGACGGGGGGTTGTTGCCCTGGGCTGGGGTACGCACCACTGTCCTCCCTCTGTGACTTGGCCCCACGTTTCACATTTTCCTTAAGCATTGGCTTAATTTTCAAGGCACTGGCAGTACAACGCTGCAACTTTCTCTAACCAACCTGCGTTGGGAGTGTTCCAGCTCCTGGAGACAATCTTGGGATTGTGAGCTGAATATGCCGGGAGGGCTGTTTCCCTCTCAGAGGT
>NW_010244689.1:0-1389 GCF_000690775.1 Eurypyga helias | reverse complement strand
CCGGAGTTAAACCACGACAGGTGAGTAGGTAGCAGAAGATGAGATTTGGATGCTGATTACATGGGCTGCTTGGTAAACTGGGAGAGGGAATATTCTCTTTTGCTTCAGGATTAAAAAGGCCCTGCAGGCCATGCCTTTCAGGACGGTGCTGTCCGTGGGGAAGCTGATGCTGGGCAGCAGTTGAGGGGGCCTGTCAGTTGGCAGTGGTATCAGTGTTTTGCAGGTTCTTTCACCTTGTGATATGGATAAAAGCTGTATGGAATTCAGGGAAGAGTCAGGAGAACAGAGCATCATAATGAGAGATTTTAAGGAGACTGTCATTTCTTGAAGTAAAAAAGCAGTGCAATGATTTTGTGTGAGACTGCACATGGGACTGTGGGCACAAACTAGAACTCAAACAGTTGGGTAACCCTAACGTTCAGCTCCTGCATTTGGATTTGGAGAGTTCAGAGAAGAAATCCGTGGCTTGAGTTGAGGTGAGTAGCCCTTGATGGAATATCTATTAAGAGAAAGTACTAAGTTAAGAAGATGAAGTAGAAGGGGTCAAATGTGGAGTAGCGCGCCTTGCTTCCTCACTTGGAGATACTCACTGTGCTGTTCGGCATAGGAGCTGCTTCCGAGATGCCCCAGTGGGATTTGTGAGCATGGAGAAAGAGGGGAGTTCAGTGGTGCTCCTCAAACTGATCTGTAGAAGTGATATCTGACTGCTGCTTCCTCACAGGATTGCTTTTCTTTTCCGGCTTAACCGGAAAGGCAGCTGGTAGTACTGAGTGCACACGGGTTTATGGGACAGAAATGTGCGCTTGAATGTTTTGTTGAGACTGAAACACCATGATGTCTGCAAACCTTAGGATTTCTGACCACTGACGTAGCCAGGGTGTGATTTTCGATAGAAAACAAAGCCATTGGGTTTTCTTTCTTCACATGTGACTCGGGCATTGAGGATGGTGTGCACTGTCACTCTGCTTTCAGATCTGCGTCTCTATTACGGCTCTGAAAAACACTTAGAATAATTCTTCCTACTGTTCCGTACAGCCGGATGCTGATAAAAACCTGTTGAATTTGTTAAGGACTGGTGAAGAACAGTATGTCATCGAGTAACTTTTTTCCTAGAATTTTGCCTATTAGCAAACTCAAGGGGGTTAACGAAGAGTTAACCAGGCCCTGCTGTAAAGCTAGATAAAAGGCATGTGCCGTAAAGGGACCATTATGCCATATTTATGGACAGAAAACAGGGAAAAAGGACATTCTGTCTGTTTATTGATGCTTCTTCTTGGAAAGTGAACATAGCTAAAGTACAGCTATTGGAACAAGGCCTTTGTTGCCAAACATTGTATAGGAACTGAACAAAGGTCTGTCACACTAGCCTGTGGCTAGTGGTGTCCCCCA
>NW_010244688.1:0-270 GCF_000690775.1 Eurypyga helias | reverse complement strand
ATTTATTATTTTTCCCCTCCTCTCACCCTTTTTATTAAGACTGGGAGATTTACGGCCGTAAGGTCTTTCGCGTTGCTGCGTGCGCTGTGAGGACGAGGAACAAAACCCGTCGCACCCGGCTCCCTCTCCCATTTTCCTCAGCTTTTAGGCTACAGTTAATAAATTAGAGCGCCGTGAGCGCCCCAGCTCCTGCCTTTGCGGAGCCCGGGCGAGGTCGGTGCGGCCTTGATCCGATGGGGGGGGCGAGGACCCCCCCGTGTCGTTGTCTGG
>NW_010244687.1:0-418 GCF_000690775.1 Eurypyga helias | reverse complement strand
CCCCAGCGCCCCCCAGCGCCATCCCATCACATCCCAATCCCTCCCAGTGCCCCCCAGCGCCACCCCATCGCATCCCAGCGCCATCCCATCACATCGCAGTTCCTCCCAGTGCCACCCCAGTGCCTTCCCAGTACTTCCCAGTCCCTCTCAGCGCCACCCCAGTACTTCCCAGTGTCCCCCACTCCCATCCCATCGCATCCCAATGCTATCCCATCCAAGTGCCCCCCAGTGCCAACCCATCACATCCCAGTCCCTCCCAATGCACCCCAGTCCCTCCCAGCGCCCCCCAGTGCCATCCCAATACTTCCCAATCCCTCCCAGCGCCATCCCAGTACTTCCCAGTCCCTCACAGCTTCACCCCAGTACTTCCCAGTGCCCCCCAGTGCCATCCCATCACATCCCAGTGCCCCCCAGTGCC
>NW_010244686.1:0-307 GCF_000690775.1 Eurypyga helias | reverse complement strand
CAGCCATAAGGCCTCTCCCCGGTATGGACGCGGCGGTGCATGAGGAGATACTGGTTCCGGGCGAAGCTCTTCCCGCAGTCGGGACAGACGTAGGGTTTCTCATCCGTATGGACGACCTGGTGGGAGATGAGGTGGGAGCTTTGGCTGAAGCTCTTCCCGCAATCCAGGCACTTGTAGGGCTTCTCCCCGCGATGGAGCATCTCGTGGATGAGCAGCGGCGATCCGTCGTGGAAGCCCTTCCCGCACACGGAGCACGTGTAGGGCCTCTCGCCCGTGTGGAGCCGGCGGTGGCGGACGAGGTGGTTCC
>NW_010244685.1:0-2520 GCF_000690775.1 Eurypyga helias | reverse complement strand
GCAACCTAATCCAGTTGAAGATGTCTTTGCTCAGGGCAGGAGGTTGGACTACATGACCTTTACAGGTCCCTTCCAACCCAAACTAGTACTGCAGCATGACTAGTTTCACTGGGAAGAGTGTATGGTGGACAACGAAGATACCCAAGTCTCATAACACCACATGCAAGAGAAGTTCACGTCAGGTGAGAATTGTCTACATCTGTTAAAGGCAACCAGGAGCATCAGCACTCCAGGAATCACCACGTCGAGCCCTGTTATTGTTGTCTGAGATCCTGACTAGCCAAAGTTCCTCCGAGATGAAACAGGTTAAAGAGAGAGGCCTGACAAGCAGAGGCAGGAGACTGGGATGACAAGCAACGGCAGCAGTTTGGCCAGGAGCTCGATGAGGATAGCAACAACCCTGAGGGCTCCTAAATGATGTTCCAACCTACCCCACGGCGCGACGTCCCGCAGCGTTACTTAATCAGCAAGTCTGAAACATCACTGAAAACCCATATAGATTCCCTTATTCCTGTGCCCAGTAAAAATACCACCCCAGTTTAAGAAAAGCTGACGCTGAAGTGATTTACCGGAGCGGTAAGTGCGTAACAAGCTCATCGGCCTTGCCCTGAGGCTGCAGCCAGCAGCCTGGGACATCGGTGACGGCTGAGCATGCAGATGAACTGTAACTCTCCCTGCTGCAGACATGCTGTCACCGGGAAGGATTTAAGCAAGCACCACCCTGAAAACAAAATTCTCTTGCCCCACCTGCGAGCACAGATCTGTCGCTTCCCAAAAGTGCTATTAAACACTCCTCCAGTTTATCGAGGGCCTCCAGCTGAGGGTGGTTTGCTCTGGCTGTATGCACCATCGGCACCACGGGACAGCAATTTCAGTTGGAGGGTTTAAAATAAACCTATTCTCCTCATGAAAGTTTCAAAGGTTTGATTTGCTTCATTTCTATCCTTGAAGTGTTATTTTTCCTTGTTTGTAACGTGGAGACGCCTCGGATGAACTCTGCAAATTAACCTGACCTACATACTCAGCTTTGTAACACTTTGGGGTTTGTTCTGAACTGAACAGTTAGCTTCCCGGGAAGTATGTCAAACTAATTAATGCAAAATCACGGGAAAAGCCGGCAAAAATTGAAGTCCTAGCATTCCTATTTGTATGCAAGTTGAAACACATACAAATACTGAACCAGTAAAAGCATCCAAGCTTGCTGAGATTCGAGCAGAATTGGTCCACAGGGCGTGTTGTGTAAGAAAATTCATAGTAAACAGCATAATTTTGAAGGACAGAAGAGCCACGAGTTCACAAACTCCAGTTGTTTTTCAGCGTGTGATCACGTAGCTCCCCAAGGGATCCACGGGCCGTGAAACACTAGCACGCCTATCATCCAGCGGGTCTGGAGTCGCAGACACGAGTGGCTTACGTGGGAAAGGGAGGAGGTTTCGGAGTCGGCAAT
Organism: Eurypyga helias; assembly: GCF_000690775.1. Taxonomy (NCBI): domain Eukaryota; kingdom Metazoa; phylum Chordata; class Aves; order Eurypygiformes; family Eurypygidae; genus Eurypyga; species Eurypyga helias. The sequence continues at coordinate 1,073 of NW_010244685.1, read as the reverse complement.
CAGTGATCTAACACCGGTCAGTCTGGCTCGGACACCATTACATCGCATCCAGCAACTCCCACCTCACTGAAGCACGGTTAGAAAGGTTCAGGAGGAGGCTGCTGAGAATTATCAGTCTTGGAGCATTTCTTGAGTTTATCCTCATCCTTGCGGTTGTATTATTTAACAAACTTAGGGCAAGGCCCACAGAAGGCCCTACGGAGTTTTATAACGAAAACATGACAGCACTAATAGGGCTTGCCTGCGAGCAAAGCAGGGAAATTAACTGTATTAATTACAAATTTGTAATAGCAACAGATTAAAAACAACCTGCAGTGAAAGCAGCGGTTACCTCTTTGAGGAATGCGACTCGGGGTTCCAATCGGGATATCTGTTAAACGTTAAGAACACGACTGTCAGTGACAGAGCCAAGCTTGCCACCCCAGCACACCCTGCGCTTGCATGCAGCAGCTTTTACGGATGCGCGCTCCCGGCCAGGCCTCTGGACGCACCAAGCCTCAGCGCATCTGTTACCCTGACGCCGATTCAGAACAGCGCTCGGGTGCCGACAACCCTCGCTGAGGAGGGCCAACGGTACGTTTTCCCGCCCCACGCGCACGCGGAGAACAGGCCTTTACTACGCGCGAGCTTCCGAAGCGGGTTCCTTACTGTTGGCGTAGCTGGCGGCAGCTTTCAATGTGAGAAGGAGTATTCTGATGCAGGATCCAGTCCTAGACGGGGAAAAAACACCCAGAGAAGTCCGATTAGTGCACAAAACGCCCGCACTTGACCACAATTCCTACCTGCGCGGCGCATTTTGCCTTCCATCCCGTTTTACTTAACGAATCTTATGTCAAGGTCACGTTTCTCACTTAAAATCATCGCCCTGTATGCAAAAGATGAAAATACTTCACGATCTTCAAAGGACCTTGATGGAGGCGAAGGGATGTAGGTGGAACCACATTAAATGAATCTGGCACTTCCAGAGCGCAGGGGTTGTGGTCACCGCACGCCTAACCCACAGCTCGGTCCCGCCGCCGGCCCCGGCAAAAGAGAGCAAACCATGAGCAGTGTGTGCAGGTTGCCAGCCTGAC
>NW_010244684.1:0-26198 GCF_000690775.1 Eurypyga helias | reverse complement strand
ACCGTTCTATGATTCTATGATTAAAGACCAAGGATTCCTTTTTTTCACTCCTCTTTTTTCCATCCTGCTCATTTTTTTTCAGGCAGGCTCAACAGAGTACTGTAACTTTAATCTGTATAGATTAACCCTTCTCGCACGGAGGAGCTGTGACCGCAGTATGCACACCTCTGTATTACACACTGAACAGTTTATCTTCCTCCCTGTGATTTCAATATAACCCTCGAGATTTGCGTGCTGCCTTGATTTCTTCTGTTGAGCCATTCAAGACTCGGGTGTCTTGTATACGCTGGTTATGTCAGTTCCTTCTCTGCTCAGGGGTACTAAGCATCTCCAGAGGGCAATTCCTTCCAACAGCCTGAGACACCCGATTTAAACTGGTGTGACTCATTCCACACTTGCCCTTCTCGCTGAATTACAGATGAAGCCTAAAGGACCAGCTCAGATGAGACACCTAACTTTCAGGGAGGTGAAGTTAGGCAAGATGAATCCTACCCTTTGAATATAACTTCACAGTTCACCTAAGTGATGTAGGTACCTCCCATTTTTTAAAATGTAGTTAAATAGTAGAGCTTACACCCCAAAGGGCAAGTACATTGCTATTTTGGGCATTGTATCATCCTTTCCAGGCCAGTTTCTGCCTTGTAAAATCCCCAGCTCTGAGCAGCATCTTATCATGAGAGGCAAAGGAGTGGGCAGTCACTAAGAGAGCCACTGGAAATGCAGAGATGGATGGAGCTTTGGCTCCCATGCACCCAAGGTGTTCAGGTGCCTAACTCTGGGCCAAAGGGAGTTTCTGGGGTGAGTCACCTCTCCTATCAAAGATGTTCCACTCTAGATAAATAATTCAATGTTCACTGGAACAGAGACTTGAGCATGTTCCCACAATAAAGGTAAATGCCCATACAACCCTGCTGAAATGTTGTGACGTGTCTGTTCTACTCACTGCATGAATCAATGAATACCTAGCTGTATACACAGAAGATACGTAGCATACAATGTCTCTTATTCCTCAAATCCACTTTCCTGGTTAGGGGTTTCTCTCAGGGGACAAGGGTTCATATTCACTTCCCAGATCAGTCAGAACTGGGACTTGAAAAGGGATTTTTATTCCTGGTCAGTGTTCAGGTGAGCACACACCAGGAGTGGGATAAATCACACAAACACAGTGCACACATGCAAACAAACAGGCACCTTTGGTCCTAGGCTGCCTTTCAGACATGGTCTGAAGCAGGCATGAATTGGTTCATATTTTCCATATTTGGTGGCACATATGTTTTGTGAGAGAAATGGCAGTGCTAAACCCCAGGAGCACTTCAGCCAGTACTCCGAGGGATGTGGAGCTGAAATACAGCCGTCAGATTTGCAAAGCAAACTTAGGACCCAGACTCATCGAAAATCTCCTGATTTAGTTATGAGTTTCACCTTGCCTAACTTTAGGTAATTAGTCCAAGCTAGTTGTCCAGTTGATGATTTTACCTTTTCAGATGGTGATGAAAGGCAAGCACTCCTAGAGAAAGTTCTCCCAGCTTTAGATCCATATTTTAAGATAAATCAAACTGCCCTTCAGAAAAGGATTTATGTCCCTCTCTTGATCACAAAAGAAGCCAGGACTGTTGGGTGACTAGCGTGTAACTTTTAGACAAACAAACTTAGGTGAGATGATCCCTCCACTACCACCCCTCTACCCTTCCCTTCCCCACCCCATCCACAGCCCCTTGGTGATGTGGATTGATCACCCGCAGCTTCATCCCAAAGGCTTGGGATATTTTGACAGGCCTGTCTCAGAATCTCCACAGAAAGTCTGTTGAATCCACAGGTACCCTTTCCTAAGACAGAGCACAGTGATCCAAGGGCTAAGAGGTTTCCTGGCTTTAGGAGACATGAGTGTCTTCTTCCCTAGCTTTTCTACATGACCTTATATCAGCAATTTAAATCCTCTGCCTTTTAACTTCCTATGTAGAAAATAAGGACAACAGCACTCTTCAGCCACAAATTTACATTGGTAAAAGCAGTAATGCACCAGCTGTGGACGTGTGTTTCAGGTTGAGGGGGATAAACTAAATATAACAAAAAGAAGAGGCATCATCCTATTTTTGTGATGCCATCTGTCCTATTCCCAAATTAAACCTAATGAAACAGGTGAAACGATAATGTCTTTAAAAAGAAAATCAAGCACTTATTTTTCAAGCATCTAGAAAGTGTGTTTTAACTTGCTTCTAGTTTTAGACTCAAAATTCGAGTTTCTTCCTTCCATTTTCTTCTGGTTTTACAGCAGAGGCAAGAAATAAATGCAATACTTGTAACATTATCATGAAGAATGCAATTGCACCACGTTGAAATGCTGTTTTTTAAGAAGAACATGCAGGTGTTCGAATGACACCAGAAGAAGGGTTCATTTCCAAGTCTCTTAGGAGCCCAAGCGACCCTGAGGGCAGGAAGCAAGTGGATGTAAAACTACTGGCCGACAAGTGCCCCAGGAAGAGCAGTACCTAACTTGCATTTCACAAATCATCGTAACCCTGTAGCAGCACGTAAGTGACAAGCATCATTTCTAGAGCATGTCCCCGAGGGCCTAATCCTGACCTCTGCGATGCTAGTCTTGTGCAGGTGTCCCTAAGCCAACTGCAGACAAGCAGCAGCTGATTTGCATTCAGAAACCTGAAAATAAACCCACCATCAAGCCCTGCAGATCGTAAACCCACATATTTATAGTATGGGATTATCAGTCCTGTGTCTTGATTTTTAAGATGCTGTGTGTTTATTCGGAGTGTAAAGTTTTGTTTTACTAGCAAAGAGCAAAGAAGATGATTCTGGTACTAACAAAGAAAAACTAACTATATGTTTTTTCACTAAAATGAGACTGAAGTTAGCTTCTGGTAGAGTGCAGCTGGGCTTTAGTGGCAGTGCTGTGGGGACCCCTTGTGTTCTACTTAAGCAGAGAAGGTTGTTCCTCTACAGGCTGTTGGCACTTGTACCTTTAATATCAATTTCTTTCAATCCCAGGCATGTAGAGGAATACAGTCTGCTTTTGTTTACAGCAGCAACGCCCCAATTGCACTCCACCAAATTTCAGCTATGTTATTTAACTTCAGCAGTGGTGAAGACACAAGAGAGGGAAGCACAGCAATGCCTAGCTAGCAGCACCTGAGGATGAAGCTTATTGAGGTCCTACATCCCACAGTTCACTTAGCAAAGCTCAGTCTCAAATTGTTTTATTTTGTTTCCAGTGTTTTCTGCCTTTTGTGTTCAAAAATTGTTACTGAGATACCAAATAACAGGATGATGATGAGATTTAGAAATGACTCACATCTTAATTCTTTTCTATTGTTTCGCTGGTTTTGAGATTTTTTGTTTCAAGTCCCATGAAATGACTTAGGGATCATTGTGATTATGCCTCAACTTAACCTCTCTGAAAGGAGCAGAAGCAAGAAGAGTTATAATTATGGCTGGATGTATGAAAAATTTTCAAGTACCAGTAGGGAGGTCATATTCCCTCTGTTGCAACAGCCCTGTTGCAACAAGTATTAAGAACATTCTTCCCAGTTCTGGTGTCCCCATTTAAAAAAGGCTTTGAAAATTTGAGCAAGACGTCAAAGGAGAACAATAATATGGTGCTCAAAAACTGGAAAGAAGCCTCAAAATGTCAGGTTTGAAGAGTCTGTTCAGCTTATTGACAAGAAGGCTGAGCAGCCAACGCACGCAGATGCTCACCCATGATCAAAACACCTGGGAAGTGTGAGGGATGTCTTCAGCCTTGCTGACAAAGGCATGAAAAGGTCTAATGGTTGGAAGTTGGACACCTTCAGTTTCCACATGCCAAAGCAATGAACTGCTTAAGGAACTAACAAGGAGGGAGGGGAGGTGGACTTAGATCTTGGGGTATTTATAAAGAGACTACGAAAAGGCAGGTTTTAATCCAGTTCTGGCAGAAACGGAGAAACTGAGCTGGAGGGAGACAGAGTTGCATGGGCAGGTCATGGCACTTTAAAGTCCCCAGTATCATCTTCTAGGTCTTGGAACAAGAACCGAGGCAGGTTGCCTGCACCACCCTCAATTTCAGAGAATTTGCTACTCAGCATTAAGACAATTACTGTAATTAAATCTCATGCTTCAAGACTTAAGATGCTTGGAAAGATCATAGTATCTTTTCAGGAGACTGTAGTGAATAACCCAAAGTTCCACCTGGTTTCAAACTCCATGAAATTCTTGGCAATCAGAAGAATCAGGATATTTAGAAAATAATTATGTCTCCAATTCCCACTTAGTCACCTTATTCCCAGCACTGTTTTGAAGCTAAAGGTCAACTATTTAAGATCTGATCTAATAAAGAAAATTAGCAACACTGATTTTCATTTATGTCTCATTCTTCTCTTCCCTGTTATTTTATGAAGAACATTTGCATGCATAAAACAAAAAATATGTTTTGGGAAAAACAGATTCTGGGCCAATCCCTCTCCCTTTGAAGTCACCAAGAGTTTTGCAAACTGACTTCCAGGAGCCAGTCGCTGGGCTCTCTATCATGTGATAGTTTGCTCTACAATTGTTAAATATGAGCCTGTGAACAATCCTCCCAGGACAATAAGACCAGTTGGGCGCTTAAACCTGGACATTTGCCTGTATAAGATTTGGACACTTTACTGAGTAAGGCCATAACTTCATCTACGTCCCTGCTGTGGGAGACATACTTAAGATGCACCAAGTATATCACAATGACGGGAGTTACCCACCAGTGTGAAACCATACAGCAATGAAGTTAAAACTAAATTCTAAATAATAATGTAATTTAGGCCTCCCATTCCAGCAGCGAGGCGCTTAATTCCTCCCAGGACTGCTGCCTCCAGATTGCTCTAATCCAATTCCAGCTGTGCTACTGCTCCTGTGTGTGAGCATGGGAGTTCGGCTGGGAAACAGAACAAAGCATCCCAGTAAAGCCAGCAGCACTTGGAGGAGTATTGAAACACACAGGGGAAATAATTCCCTCTTAAAGAAGAACGTCTGCCAATTACTGTTCCCCTTGCAAGTATTTTAGTCCCGGCCTGGCCTGTGCATATAGGCCCTGATTCAGCAAAAGCTTGAAACATGCCTTAATTTGAGCGTATCATTAACCTCATTGACTTCAGTGTGTATTGTCAACTGTTTTTAGGGGGTTTGCATATTCTCTGTCTTGAACTTATATAAATATACAAGTTCTTTCATTTTTTTCTCTCCCTCCCTATGGTATGCTATGGTTTTTAAGCTACTTCATCACAGATGTGTCAGCAAACAATGTCTGTGCATTCATTGTAAATAGTTACTGTTCCCAGAATGGCTGCATCCAAGACTGCTAATCAGGCATACCGAGTCCCTGCCTTGGAGGGCTTCCAATCTGATCACATCTGGACTTACACAGAGTTTTGGTTTTGTATCGTTTTCAAACAGTACTTTTCACATTTCCACCAGGAAATCTTCATACCTTAATTAACAAGGTCTTAGAAGAAGGAAAAAAAGTAAATGATAAGGAAGTTCAGCAACGTTCCCTAATAAGGCACACATTTCTGAGATTCAGATGATGGTTTGCTATCATTTTAGAAAACTGAAAACCCCTTCCTTTCTATGGCATAAAATTTCAATTCTTTGTTTTGGCAGTCAAAAGATATTGGTCCCTGAAGCTGTCACTGGTACCAGACAGAATATTGATGGCTCTGGGCTCCAGCCAGTATGATTTGAAAGAAAACTTTCAAAAAGTTAATTCTCAAGCAAATTTATTTTGCAAACTGAGCATTTTAGAATCAGTCTTTGATTACTGGGCAGAAAGCAGACAAAGCAGTTTAGGACAGATGATAAATGCAGCTTCCAGCACTACTTAGCAAGTTAGCACACAGCTATCACCACTGTTTTAGTGGTCTTTATATGTGTGTTTTTATAAAGAGACAGAGTGGAGAAGGGTTTTATTAACATATCATGAGTGAGTTATATGGGTCATCCCAAACACATGGTAATAAAAGCTTTATATCACACTCACCAACATGTATTTGGTACTTTATGTGCCACAAATGTTGCAGAAAAGCTATTTTACATATGTTTTAAAGACTGGGTATTTTTTATATTAGGGCTGGTTTTGTAAAGCTGCCAGGCACTTTAGCTACCGCGAGCCCAACAGTACTCAGCTCAGGGGGAGCCATAAAACTTGTTTAAAATATTCTGAAATGGCTGGTTTGTGCTTCAAAATGCCACAGTTAAAGATCTGTCATCCTGAGACATTCCATAGCTAAAAAGACCATCACAAAGCAAGTCCTTTTCTCTAAAATGATATAAAAAGCTATTTCGAGTCCTTCCTGGTTGCATGACAGAGAAAATCTACTATTGTCACACTATGGGACAAATTGTGGCTCGTGCTGGGCCTCAGACAGGTGTGGGTAGTGGAAAACAGAAATGCTGCAACTAATGAGGAAGAAGGAAAAATTTTAACAACAAGTTGATATACAGACATACGTGCGCACGCACATGCACATATATACATGCATACCTATATAGAGGTATATAGGAAGACTCCAGGGACACCTCACTGCAGCCTTCCAGTACCTGAAGGGGCTACAAGGAAACTGGGGGGGACTTTTTACAAGAGCCTGTAGTGACAGGACAAGGGGTAATGGGTTTAAACTGAAAGCTGGGAGATTTAGATTAGATATCAGGAAGAAATTCTTCCCGGAGAGGGTGGGGAGGCACTGGAACAGGTTGCCCAGAGAAGCTGTGGATGCCCCATCCCTGGAAGTGTTCAAGGCCAGGCTGGATGAGGCTTGGAGCAACCTGGTCTAGTGGAAGGTGTCCCTGCCCATGGCAGGGGGGTTGGAACTAGATGATCTTTAAGGTCCCTTCCAACCCAAACTATTCTATGATTCTATGATATATTTATATGGCGTCTTGAAAATCTGTGCAAAAAGCATAAAGCATTAATGTTGGTCCCAAATTGGAGCCTGATCCTAGAACCTCGTCACAGGAAACTCCCTGTCGATACACGGGCTCTCAGACAGCTTTTTAAACTGGCTCTGTTGAAGCCAAGAGGAGCTGACACACAGCATCCAGAACCTCCCGCCCTGGCTACAGACCTCAGGTGCCACGAAGGGTCTGCACCACAGAGCTGTTATTACTGTCAATATTCTGCGCACGTTTTTTGAGCAAACTGCTTTTCTGCTTATTTAAGGAGGCATGTGATGGCTTCTAGAACAGATCGGAGCACGCCGTTCAGCCTGCGCACGTACCTACCCTACGGGTCTGACTGTCTTCTCAGCAGGAGTAACTCCGCAGTGTAAAACTGTTGTAGGCCAGTTTTAACTCCAGCCCTATATCTGTGTGTGTGCGTATCTGCTGCATACATACATACACAGCACACCAAGAGAGACATTTCCCACCTCACGCGCTTAACCACAAAGCGTGACGTAGCTACTGAAAGAGGTGAACGGCATTTAATCACGCGTAAGTTAATGACTTAAACGCGCTTTTATTTTTGGCCTCTTGATGTAAATCCAAACCAGACAAGCGGAGTCCTCTGGTCAGACGGCTGGAAATTCCTCTGCGTGAAATCACGTTGGTGGTCTCCCGGCTCAGCACCTTCTGAAGAGCCGTACAGTGAAATATCCTTCCGTACCACTAATGAATGCGCCCACCCACACTGGAGCTGGTGCCCCCTAAGAACTCAATTCAAGAACAACTTTTTTAAACTCATAAATGAAATCAAAGGGCTCATTCTATGAGCCAAAGAGCTCACAATTTTAGGTGGGACGGTTAATGGGTGGTTACTATAGGTTGTCCCCTTGGTTTGCAGTATACAGCCTTGGAAGAAAAATAATAAGCAGGATACTGAATATGTGTACAGCAGTCCAATTAATTACATTTCATCCACCTCCAATGAATACACAAATTGTTGCTGCCCTGGTTACTGTACAGAGATTGAGTGACTTGCTCAGCATCAACCAAAAACGCAAGTAAAGTCACAAGATCTTGGTTTACTTTCCTGTGCTCAGACAAGACCTAGATGTTAAACAATTCTAGATAAACAATCACTAAGCCAACAAAAACTCTCAAATTGTCTATGAAAACTTGAGGAAGAGAGTCCAGGAAATAAATTTTAAGACTACAGCCACTGAACTCTCCCAAGGACACCTGGTCTAGTGGAAGGTGTCCCTGCCCATGGCAGGGGGGTTGGAACTGGATGATCTTTAAGGTCCCTTCCAACCCAAACCATTCTGTGATTCTATGATCCTATCTTGTGTGAATGAGCACTTGTCATTTCACACGTGAAAGCCATGTGGCAATGGGCAGAGGACTGAATAACCCAGTTGTGCTGCTGAAGTGAGACATGGATCTAATCCTGCGATGAGGGGATGACTCCTTCGGAGAGGCCTGTTATAAAATTATCGAGTGGCACGGGGGGTGGAAGGAATCAAGCCCGTTGTAATTGAACTGACTTGAAATAATAAATGCACACACTTTCTTTAAACACAGCTTGCCACATCCTGAGAATCTGGAATCAATTCCTTCCCTTTCAAGAAGCTTAAAAGTGGTGGGACTTTGATATGGCATGAGCATGTTTGCTTCTGGGCTTACAGCCCTCGCCAGCCCGTTCCAAACCTTTCAACGTTTTTATATCATAAGACAGAAAAGTTAGGAAAACAAAGATGGAAAAAAAGAATCAGAAATTCAGGGAACTATTAAATCAGGGCAGCCTAGCTGCCAAATACCTTTGGTAAGTAAACGAATCATGATCAATAACATATTGCCACACAGACTTACAGAAGAAGGTTATCACCTGCTTCTGTGCCAGGCATAAAACATAACAACGTGTGGTTAATGAAGTACTGCATGAATCCAGAAAAAATGTACTGTTTTTTCTCTGTAATGTTAAAGCATTTTACTTCAAAGTAATTTTAACTCATCCAGAAAAAACGTGATTTCTTCCATGAAAACTTTGTCAAAATCAGTATGTTACCATAAAACACTTCTCTCTTGACAACGCTGCATCTGTAAGCGGAAACCGTCTTGATAAAATGAAACCTCAACGCTGCATCTGTAAGCGGAAACCATCTTGATAAAATGAAACTTTGTTAAGGGGATGTTTCAGCCCTGATTTAAAGCAGCTTGCTTTATATATTCACATATTTGCCAGCAGAGGGTATCACAATATTAGAAACAAACAGACATATGTATCACTGCGCCTCTTCATTTACATGCAAGAATTCAGACACACACTAAACTGGGAAATTACAAATCTTGTTTTCTTCAGTAACTTTTTCACCATCAGAAAAAAAATAGTCATTTAGCTACTTAAAGGCTACAGACTCTGTTATCAGTGCCTTCTCACCACCTCTCTCAGGATAGAAAATATTGCAACGATATAGCCAAGTGATGGCATCACTTGTCATCTGAAATTGTTACAGCCATGACCCTGGCTGTAAACCCCCCTGGAAGGAACAGCAGCTTGGGCTTATCTGTGGTGTGCATTAGGTTCCTATTAATTCTCCCTTCCAGTAGCCTCATACTGCATAAATCTTTCTAGTTATCCCACCCACTTCACGCCACTTTTCCGCAGAGAGGTAATAGCCACAGGCTGCAGTGAGAGCTCACATTACGTAGACCGCATCATCTCTGCTAAACCAGGATGCTACCATGAATGATCATACATAATTACACCTAACCCACACTTCTCGCAGATGGAGGTAGGTGGATGCCACAAATTCCCAGCCTGATATCCCACACGCCAATGAATTCACCTCCCTGACTCCCAGGTTAAGAGAACACAATTTAAACAACCTGGTGTTTGATGCTTTAGCTTACTTGGTACCCACCACTCTCCCATGCCCAATTAAAAGAAATTAAAATTATTTTTTATATACGAGTCTGGGTTCTCTGTTCTATTTTTGATTTATTACCCAGTCTTTTGCTATCTGTGTATTTTGATCACGTGCAATCGATGTTAAAGGTGTGGCTTTCCAGAGTAACCCAAACACTTGACTCAGCTGGAACTAGGAGGCAATACAGAGGATGATTATGAGACATATCGTTACCTTTATCTGAGAGCTGAGGAGTATAGAAACTACATAAGATAACAACAAGCAGCAATCTCAGTTCTGGATCTTACCTGATCACATGGAGACAGGGCAAGGCATATTCTCCTAAGTAACTGTATTTTAATTTTTAAAATGCTTTCTATTGCTACAGAAATATACACAACTACTTCTCCTGTTAACAGGGAGGAAAAGGCATCAGAACCTGCTGCAAAACAGCATGTATCACATCAGGGCTAGAGCACCAGGACCCTTTCTGATTGGTTTTACAATTTTAAAACATGCCAACCAAAAATTAGTAAGTTCATTATGAAATATGTACACAGTGGTGCCCTCCTTTCTTTTTTGCACACAGTCTTTTCACTGCTCAAGTGATCTAACACAATTACCTTTTAATTAAAACTCATTGTCTGCTACCCAAATCAGCCTTCAGAATAACTGCTGTAGGTCCTGATGAACTGGATAGGAAAGTCCCTGGGATAAGGAAAAGCTGTTCTTGCTTAGTCCTTGAAAACAACAAGTCAATCACTCTCCTGAAACTGAGGTCTACGTACCACATGGCATAAGTCTGCACTGATAGTCCCAAGGACTCCGAGGTCCTCGGGTACTTTACTCCACTGACAGAAAGAACATGTAGGTACTACTGATGCTCTGCTCATCTCTGCTTTATTCTCCTTGCACTGCAACACTTCAGCTGTAACAAATTAAGCTAAAAGCTTTTCTCTGTTTCAAAGAGGAAAGTTGAGTACGTTCAGAGATTGCAACGCGCCTGGATATCACAAAGGCACGAACCAGCTACAGAATGAAGTGAGGACGTTTGCAGGGAACCAGGCTTGTTGTTCTCTTGCAGCTTAACATCCCCTTGTAACCTTGTTGTGTTTAACTGCTATCGGGAAGGATTTTCCTTTCACTTTCAAAAGTACCTAAACCAGGAGTCTGTTAGGGCTAGGGGAAGCTCCCATTAATCACGCTGCAGGTAGTAAACATGGGTAGACCCAGTCTGAGCACTTTGCGGGGTTGGATTCCTTATCTCATAGTAGCAGATATCTGACCTTGAATTCCAGCTCCGGTTATAGCCAGATGCAGACACCTCTCGGACAGCCATTTACTACCGTCTGGAGCTACCAGCTGTTACGAGTCCGGGGATTTGCATACTGCAGAGTCACTGAGAAGCGACAAGTTGGGATTATACATGTGGACAGATCCCCGTGGCTGTTTTAGATCGCGAGGGGCAGCACGGCTGAATTTATGATTTACAGTGCTGGAGCAGACCATAAAAATTCCTTGTAAATGGCCAAGATATTTTATTTTCCCTGCAACATCTATTTAGTCTAAGTCTTAATTTATCTTCCTTTTACAACTTCCTACAGAGGTTAGCTGAGCATCCCATTAGCATTAGGCAAAAAAGTAACTTTTTAGCATCCCTGAGAAGTGAAGCACTATAATTATTTCCTTCTGTTAACAAAGCAAAAATATTACAGAGCAGATTGTTATCTGACATAAATCATCATTTACCCATTTTCATCTCATGGGTCAGCCCGAGGCAATGAAATATAATTGCACAGATGAAATCTGTGGCAGAGCTGGAACTTGAAAAAACCCTAGTCTCCTCCGAGTGATATGAGTGCACGGTGTTTAACAGGCCTTAGGTCTCTGCCTGCGAAACTAGTCATGTAACGTAAGGTGTACGTCAGTGAGTGACTGCAAATATTCTACCAGCTCATCTCAAGGGATATGGCAGTGTAAATCCATTAACTTTCATGGAGCAACAGGAGCTTAGACTAGCTGAAGTTTTGCCTCTCTGAAGGGAAGGGAATGTGGAGAAGAAAAGCAATTTCATTACAAAGACAGTGTAGGATGCGTGTATATGTATGGCATCCAGCTTCTGAGGGGGGTATTTCTGTTGACACACAAACATGTGAGGGAAAATCTGGAATTTACAGAGTGCAATTACAGTTGTTAAAGCCACTTCTCTCATTTAATTACTTCATATTTAATGTCTTGATACAACTAAATTAATATGAGCGAATTAGCTATAATAGTGTAACATAATCATGAGGTAAGAGTGCCAAGAGTGTGACGGCCACACCTAACAAATTATGAAGGGTCAGGGCATGGGTTGCTCTCACCCAGTCTTTCACTGATGAGTTTTTAGCACTAGCACAGATTTGGGTCCAGTCAACACACACTCCTCTAAGCAGTGTCTGGGAACAGCAGAGGAGGTAGCTTGGGCCACCAGACACTTCCAGTAAGCAGTATGGGATCCTGTTCTGTCAAGGAAGCTGGGATGTATGGATAAGAGCCATGTCATGACAGTTGGCAAAGGGGCTATTAAACACTCTGTGGCCTGTTTTATTTACTGGTATAGTTAATTCAACTGTGGACATGTGAATTGGGTCCACTGAACCAACCATCTCAAGTTGATCAGCAGCAGTGTCTGATGTTATATGAACAGTGATGACAATGAAGTGATAGGAGAACAGCAAAATTATTCCATTTCTAAGCACACAAACTCCCTGGCACATTTGGTAATGATCCAACTCACCAGCATTATCCTGCTGCTTAGTATTTTTGATGTATGCAGAAAATTTGGAGAAGATATCGATTCCAGCAGTGTTTGACTCCCGGTGCTTAGCAGCCAGCTTGGGGTACCTGAAAAGGGAGAAGCAGTGTTGAGAGTAACATCTTGTTACCAGCAACACTGTGATGAGTACAAATACAGTTTAAAAGGATAAAGAAAAAAGCCATGTACGAGGAACTGCAATAAACACTGTCATTCGTCTCAAAACAACAGCTTGGCAAGTCCTTCAATAATACCTGTGTCTGTCAAGGCAGGCATTTGGATAGTTACACAGGAACATCTTCATGACAAAGGTAATCGCACTGGTGTCACCACGATCCAAGGTACAGTGGCCTTAAATCAGAAGGAAGCATAAATTTCCAGAAAGGTGCACGGGAGTTTGGCAACCAGCTCTTTCTTCTATGAATGGCAGTTGTGTCTAATTCCCTACGCTGAAAATGTGCTCCAGGTTGTAATAGCAAGGCATGTTAGTATTACCCAGGTGAAGGAACATAAAGTTTTCAGACTCTGAATTGTTTTTTATAGACATCTGGTGCAAAGGAATATGTCGATTTGAAAGCCCAACACAAACTAACAACTCCTACTGATTTCAGTGGTCTTGGACCAGAGTCTAAAAATTTTAAATATCTGATCTCTTGCCTCAGGACTGGCCTATAGCTGCTGATTCACTTGGAGGTAAAACATTCCATAAGGAACCAAGCCAATTTTCATTAATTCATAGTTTTTAAGCCCCAAATCACAAGCCAACAGCTTTTTTTCCCCATTATCCTTGTACTGAGTCCAAAACATTTGACTAACTAAGGCATATCTGGTGAATCTAAACCTTTCCTTGGTACCTTGTTCCAATGGTTATTCATTCATACTGAAAAAAAAATCTGTGTCTTATTTCTAATCTGAATCTATAGTTTAGTTATAACTTCCAGTCATAGGCTCTTGTCATTTCTTGACTGGAATAATGAGCACTTTTCTGCCTCCAGAGCCTCTTGTGCTCTGTAATCAGTTCTCCTTCCAACCTTTCTAATATACCATACAGCTCCGAAACCTCCAGTTTTTCACTGTAAAATGCTTTTCCTGGCACAGTTATTTTGTGTGGCAATTCTCGGCATCTATTCCAAGTTATTTTTAGCTTTGTAAAATGTGGACACCAGACCCCTACAAAAATTTTTTAGTATTGGTCTCCTTAATTCTGCATACAAGGGCATCCTGAAATGTGTACAGAGAAAACATTCTGCAGTTATTAGTCATAGGAGTAACCTTCACAGATGGAAGTCATCTCACTGAAGCCAGCAAGTTTCATAAATAAATATTACTCCTGTAAGTAAAGATCGTAGGAGGGAGTGCTTTTTAGGAACTCCTCTTAGGACATCTTTCATTCCTAGGAAATGGAATATTGACTGAAAAAATCCCAAGTTCTTACTTTGGAGGTGCAAGAGTCTCTTCCAAGAATTCTTCAATCTTGTTAACATCTGTCTTGACTTCCCCATTAAAAGTCAAGAAAGGTGGGTGGGTCCCAGGAGCCAGATTGTGTAGGTCAGCTGGCTTTCTGCAGAGAAAAAATCATGAAATCACTTATGGTCTTTATGGTCAGGTAGTTGCAGAGATATTTATAGTTCCTACAAAATCAGTTGTTTGCCCTTCCTTTTTTTTCTGCAGTTTGTGGTTAGAAGACTTTGAAACTACCCCAAGCACCCTGTTTAATATAAAAACATTCCAGAAGTGGGAAAAAAAAACCCAAACCTGAATCCCAACTATTTTGTTGTGCACCACAGAATCTCTAGGCTAGATACAAATCTGACTGAACTTGGTGGGGCCTTTCTATAGGGCAAAAACAGGACCATATAACTATTTTCAATTAAACTGAACAATTTTTACCTTTTCAGGTCAACAGTGGTTACGTTGAACACAACTCCTTTGAGCCACAGGATCATGAAGAGGCGCTGGGAGAACGGGCAGTTCCCAATGCTTTCTCCATCTATACCGGCCTGAGGGATGGAAAGACAGGAAAAATAGATTTCAGACTTCTCAGTCCTTTACCTCCCTCAAGATGGAAAAACAGATGTTGAAAGAAAAATAAGCAATGTAAAAGTAACTAACAGTGTCTGTTATTTAATATAGTTTATCATCAGCACAAGAATGGAGTTAGTCCAGGATTCAGCCTTTGCCAGGACCTTGAGAAAGCAACCTAGTGCTTCTCCTGAAGGCACCTATGGGTAAAGGAGACGTGTCCCTTGCTGATGACAACGTCAGGGAAACCGTATATTGTTTCAATTACTCTCATCGCTACAGGACTGCCTGCTTCATGGACAGGCTAGGAAACTCAGGACAGGTCTTCTGCTCTGTTTAAGTCTGTGGGCTGCAGCTTCTGTCACCTCTGCTGATCTGCTTCACAGATTTGCTATCCAAAATGTGGTCTTTCAGATGTAGATTTAAACCCAAGCACTCCCAAACCCAAGTTAGTTCTTGTTCACATCCAGTAAAGCAACAGCCTCAGACACAAACAATCAGATCCAGACAGAAATCTCCATCCGAATCCTTCCAAAGTTCAAGGCAGATTTCAGCCACTGCGTTCAGCCTGTTTCCATCTCTAGTACCTAATGAGTTGCCTACAAACCACTACAAAACAATAAAAAACTGCTAGTCTTAGCATTGAGGAAACAGCCTATTTTTTCCTCTGAAAATTTATGGTCCTTAGCCATGCAAATTCTGACTTTGAGCCACGGAGGGATACAAATAACACTAGCTGAACTGAGCCAAAGCTGCGTCCAAGGACAACATCCTTCTACAGTAATTATGCTTGTGGCCAAAGCTTTCAGGACGATAATGGTTTTGATAGATTTCCATTTTAATTTGTGGTACCATTGTGTTTAAAAGAATCTTATAATCCTGGTGAAGCAACCAGCCTTCCGTTGTTGACCCACATGGGTTGCATAACCGTATTTTAGGCACACAGTGTGTGTCCGAAAATGGCTGATGAAAGAGCTAAGCAAATGCATGCCCTTTTCCTCTGGAGAAAACATTATATTACCCTGTTTGCTCACATAAATTTTATCTTGTTAATATTCAAGCTGTGAGGTAGCATTTGTCTGTCTTAAAGAAGGAATCACTTCTAATTACTGCAGTTCTGTGAAACGTTCGCAGCACAATGAGAACCACTTCGAGATGTGTCCAGTTGCTACACCTAAAGGCCTTGCATGTGCAATGTTTTGGCTGAAAGATTTTCTGGTAGGTGTCACGAACCTTTCTCATGTCTGGAACTCAGCTTTTGATGATTCTGGGTTTAAAAACACATTTCAGATTTCCCATCCACCCAAATATGGAGAGGATGTGCATTCAAGGCTTGGAGACAACCCATCATGAAGTTTAGGGCTACGCAAAGAGGTTTTTTCTGGGTTCAGATTCTGTGTCAAACACTCAGACTCTAGAGACACTTGGATGTGGCAGCACAGTTTGGCTGCATTTTTACCTGAAATTATGGATCTGCAATATCCCTGGCACATGGCATAGGTAAGAATCACCAAACAACGTGGGTATAAGAGTGGTATGGCATTAGGATGAGCAAGAGAAGATACATTTTCCCATCTACCTGAGGCATGAGTAGCCTAGTTTTGCAAAACTTTATTAATTAAATAGTTTGCTCTGCAAATTTCATCATAAAACAATGACAGTGTTACCGTGGCGATACAGGTACCACCATATTGCATGCAATAATTACTGCGAAGTCACATTTCTTGTTTTGGCTTTGGCTTCTTAAACCATTGCCAAGAACTATTAAATTCTTACCCTTCCTGGAAATGCTATATATAATACCCTTCCTAAATGCAATAGGAGAAAACAGCGATACAACACCAGATTTGCCCTTGGCTTTTTCACAACCATAATCATATTTTTCCTAATGGAGTTGACTAACTGAGTCAACAAACAATATATTACAAACCTAAAATCTGAAGAAAAACAGATCGACGACTGAATTAGAGGGCAAAAGAGTGAAGACAGAAGGGCCGATTCTCATCTTACCTTCTCTGGATTTACTTTGGCTTACAACACCGTTGAGTCTGATTCGCTCTTCACCTGACTCGCTTCAAAGTGCGCATAAAACCCCTGTTTGCCAAGTCCTGCACATACCCTGTGAGCAAAGGGGCTTTGTCTCCCAGGAACATGCAAAGCTCCAGCCCTCCTGCAGGTCTCCAGCCTGCACGGAGGCAATCTCCTGCCTATCCTCATCACCCACTGCTTGTGCTGCAATTAATTTTCACCTCTTCTAGGAGAGAGACTCGGGGAGACCATTTTCCTGCTCTCTCCAACTATATATTCTCATACAAAAGTTAAAGGTTACCCAGATCTGCATCTTTTTACACATTCCCCATCCTGCAAAACAATGGTGAAAAACCTTCTGAAGACCAGAGAGCATTACTGGGGGAATAAAGCAGATGAATGGCAATGAAGACACAGAAGCGACGGGTCATGTGAGGTTAAGGGATGCTGAAGTCACTGGGGATGGAAGAAGGATGAAATAAGATTCACTTAGACATCAAAAATAAAATTAATTGTGCAGGTCAAATGAGGCCTCCAACAGCCCCAAATGGTCAAAATATCTTCCCAACACTTCCAAAAGAGTGGGAAACATTAATTGCTAGAGACACATTGGGAATGGACAGAGGAAATTCCAGAAATGAAAGATAAACTAAAGTACGGTATGATCTCTGTTCAAAGCTCCTGGATCTGGAAGCCAGGCTCATGATTTGGGTGGAGTCTGACTCATGGGTTTTGATCTCATGTGACTGGCATAATTGAAAACGCTACCACAAATCACAAGGCAAACTGGTGACAGAGGAGGGAACAGAATCAAAATCTCCCCAGCAACACAATTTATCCATTAAATTCAGCTCTTTTTCTCCAGAAATTACAGGCGAGGCTCTGTTGGTTTTGTGAATCGTTTCTCATTGCTTCTAACAGCAGTCAGTAATTCAACGTTCAGCACTCAGAAAGAGCAAAACCTTAGTAGATAATAACCTCAAAGGCTTATCAGTGTCTCGAGATACCTTGTGAAGTCTATTAACTCCCAGGAGGAGATGAGGAAGAACAGAGAACTTCCCAGGCTCAGTCACTCAGTTTCAAAGAAAACCAGCTTGCTTAAAGCACCCTGGCAGCACCTAAATACAAGCCTATTATGTATCTGTCCTAGGTTAAAGGATCAGAAATGCAGGAATTAAATAATACCTTCATCAGGATGAAGAACTCAAACAGTGGATGGAAAGAAAAGAACAAATAATTGGCAAGCTGGAGAAACATCATTTATCCCTGCTGTTATTCGTAAGCGAGCACAAAAGCTTTCTCACATCGCGTCCCTGAAGCACGGCAAAAGTGATCAACCACTTATGAAAAGGAGCAAGTTGGTGATATGTGCGCTCCCCCTGCCAGTTACACTGGATATTTCTGATTTAATGACTGCAACGAGGGATAGGCTTGAGGCTTTGTGGGCACTGGGATGAAGGAAAAAGAGGTTTTGAGGTGCACTATTACACCCAAAGCAGTGAAAGGGTTTTCACAGCCCCCTTCTCCCTGCGGAAGGGCAGTCCCTCCTGCTCCCTATGGTGAAGGACCTCAGAAAAGGCAGATCACTACAGTGACTGTGGAAGAGTAAAGCTGCTTCAAGGATTTGCTGGGTGAGACTTTCTGGCCAATGCTCATCCCACTGAAGTTTAACTGGGATGCCTAAGGGAAGGTCTCCTGTGCGGGCAAGGCCGTGATGCACATCCAAAAGATGAATCTGGCCACCTTTCACTTTGACCGAATCCAATGAGTGTCTGAATGCAGGTGGGATGAATGTGTACCCCAAAAATAGCAAAGTCCAGAATCCACAGAAGCCTAATTGCTAGAGAATTATTTTGCTCCACCTTGGAAACATCACTTGCTGCTTCACACAAACCTTCACTTATTAGTTTCGCTACAAAACAAACCAACCAAACAAGATGCTTTTCTCCTTCATCTCCAGCTGGTTTGGTACTTCACACCAAGTGATGCAAGGTCCTGCCCGGGGACTCTGTACAGCCACATCGGGCAAACGCCACCGTCGCACCAGCTGCTTGCTGCTGTCTGAGCAATGGCAAGAATGAACAAGATGTTCTCCCTCATTATTTATAAGGTGCTCCTCCTCACACACGTCTGCAATTTTTATTGAATTAATTAAACCTTAAGGATATTTGTGTGCGCAAGTGGGGGATGTACCGACACACTATTAAGGAACGAAATTAAGAGGGTTTGGGGGGGGGAAGGAAAAAGGTCTCAGTGATTTATGAGCTTGTGCCAAATAGTTTTGTAAAGCAGCGGCAGTATCGAGAGCCTCCAGCCACTGCACAGCACAGACGAACAACGCCAACAGGGAGCTCTTCTCAAGGTCAAGCTACTACTTTGCTATAAATGAAATAACTGGAATAAACTTCAACAGTTGTTCCAAAAATACTCCAACTGGTACGCTCACAGTGACGCAAGGCACACAGACAGCCGTATATTATTTTAATTAGTCTTAAGGGGGGAGAGGGAAAGCGAGTTTCATTTCCAGTTATTCCCAAAATATAGCAGCTTTAACAAAATGTATTTAGTCATTAATAATGACTAAGCATCTAGCTTAAAAATGGCAGTGCTGGAAAGGGTTGTATATCAGAAAGCACTGTGTTCTTTCGAAGAAAATAATGTATTTGGGTTTATCTACTCTATTTTAGTTTTCATTGCATGGAGGCCATTCTGCACAACGATCCAGTCCTCTCTTGGACTCTGTGGTAAAGTAGGCAGATATTTCTGATGACACTAAAACACATTTCTTGTGAAAAAGGATCTTAACAAGTTCACAAAAGCAGATAGCCTAATTCACCTCATTGTTTCCCAGGAAGGAATTAAGAGGGATTTGATTTCATCACACCTACAATCAAAATCTAGACTCACATTACACATGGTTACACCCTCTCTGTTTTAAAATTGGGAAAGCGCCTGCCTTTTGACACTTACTCCCCTTACACTCAGAACCCAAAAGGGAAGCGAAAATCCTATTCGAAACGCAGAGCAGGCCAGGAAATACCCTATTTATTGTGCCATTAAAAAAATAAATCTGTCTTAGTAATTATACCACACACACAATAGCACAAATATCCATTGTAGGGGAAAATCATTGGCTGCAACATGAGATCAGACATGCCAAGGTATTGCTGTGGTAAGGATCCCTTTTTTTCCAGTTTCTCGCCTCTTTTCTTTCACAACTTCTCGTCCAAATGTAAAAGCCAGTAAGCTAGTTGGAGTGCCACCAATGGAGAGGCAAGCGAAGAAGTTTATATTCCTAGAGCAGCACTGGTAGGTCTCAGGGAAGAAGGAAATCTTGTAGCCCAAGTCCTGGGCATCACAGGACACTCCTGTTGACTGTGGCTCCGGTTCAGGAAAACATTTAAGCATGTGCTGAAATACATCCCAGTTCAGAGGAAGTGTATGCTTGACTTAAGCGTGTTCTTAAGTCCTGATGATTTCAATGGGACTTAAGCACATACTTAAGTCCTTTCCTGAACAGGGGTCTATAACAACAACAATAAATTTGCTGTGCAGCATTTTAACGCCATTGGACTTTTTCCGAGATTTCATTTTGCTAGGAGGAACTCTTAGCAGCAGCCTTCCAAGGGAGGGCAAGATAGACCAGAAATATATTCCTAGGCACACACACATGGAAATGGACCATGTGCACATATGTCAAATAAAAATAGAGCATTTGCTCAGAAGACCGTCAGGGTAGTAACAAAACAGAAAGGAAGTGGTGAAATTCTTTAGCCAGCTCCCCAGAAGCCAGCCAAAATGTTGTCCAAGTCTGGCACACGTACAGACATACATTATAGACGCACATAGCTTAACTTGCTTTGCACTGCCGGCCAGTGTGAAGGGAGCTGGCTTGTTACACTTGGCTCAAACAGGCTGAGCAGCACATGAGTAGAGTTGGGGATCTCCAAGCAACTGCTGTTGCACTTCTCAGACCTCTGCAGTTTTGGGAGAGATGCATTTGTACTCCTGAGACATTCAGGATTTTCAGGAGATGGAACTACAGGTTGGAGACCCCATGGAATCAGTAGTTAAGACATGACAAGTATTTTCTCTCATTATTTCAATATTTCATTATTTTCCAAAGTTTATATTTACATGAATGGCAGCATGGGCCGGAAGGGATCAGTCACATAGGTCAGCTTCTTCCTGGGAATCCTTTCATGATGGCTTGGGATGCTCACAGTTAAAGATCAGTTGACTCAAGCTGGGTCATGCCCCTGGAGCAGAGCAGATTCATCTGCCACGTCAGTTGAGGTCCTGGGGGCACAACAGCTACGTGCACAGTGATCAACCTGTATGAGTAAGTCTTGGTTTTCCTCAAAGGTTTTATTAGAGCTACTGGCCACTGCCTATGTTCTGCATGAAATATGTTTTGCTTTGAAATAAACTTTGAGAACCCTATCAGTCATGTATAGTTTGGATTTAGAAAACTACAGACAAGTCACAGGTAGATAGACTCAGCATGTGAAAATGCTCACGATATTCTGTCACCTCTTCTGCTTTCCTTAAAGAACTGAAGGCCCAGGACTTGACACATATCAACAGACTGGTCCAAAACCCTGGTCCAAAAAATGATTTTGTTCTCATTTATATTTGCAGCTCCCTTACTTATCATTGCATGTGTTCAACTTAATGAGGAATTGATAGTAACTAACCAAAGGAAGTAGGAACTATAATGAAGCTCCCCACACCAAAATATATATGGCAACTTCTGAATGAAGGATGGGACCAATATTTTTTTTTCCTAGAAGACGATGTTCCAGCATGTTTTGCTGTGAGGAATTTCTGCATACCAAATCTGACTTTTACAGGGCGAGGTATAAGGGAAAAGCCCCCAGAATGAGAGTCATCAAGTAACATCAGCAGTGCCATAGAAACAAAACACGTATAGAATGTCTTTCATTTATAAGGATTCTTTTAATGTCAGCAAAACAGTGGCTGAAGGATGGGTGGTAAATGCAGACCGACATATTCAAAGTGGCTAGCAGTTTTAGAACATGTGAGACAATTCGAAGGCAGATGAATTCTCACAAGTATCAACTCCCTACAACTGGAAAAACAGGCCATGAACAACCCAGAATGAACAGCTGTTTTTAAAAGTCTTAGTAAGAATTTTCTAGATCTGCTTTGGGACTATGCTGACTGTGAGCTTCTGGAGCAACTAGGTAAAAAATTAATGTGATGGTTGAAAAAAAAACCTCTCCATCAGAAGAATATTCTTTTGAGGAGCAGACCTGGATTTTGACAGACACCTGGTGGAGACAAGCAATGGCTTTGGCTGTACCACCTAGGAAATGTGCCTGGAGTCCCAGTCTCCTACTACCCCACACAGTCCAGCCAGAGGTGCTGGGGCCACATGAAGCCGTAAGAGCACGGGGTCCCAATGTGCAGCTTGGCCAGGACTCGAGGGGATCCTGGCTGCCCAACAGCCCACCCACCAGCCAAAATTTCCTTTCAACATCACTGAGACTACTTCAGTTTCCCACCTTGCAAAAAAAGCCACAGCTTCTGTTCAATAACACTGTGAATGTTTTAAAATGTGTTTTTTAGACTTGGAGCAATTTAGAACAAAATCTTGAAATTCTTCAAAACCTATAATTTCAATCCTCAGCACAGCTCTCGACAGCAGATTATGCACAGTGTGTGTGCTTCTGAACATAGTGGGCTAGAAATACATATGTTTCTTTCTTGGCTTGATGGACAAATAATAATCACACCTGACACTTCTTCCTGAGCCTTTTCCAACCGTATAAAGCTCCATCACTTACCAGCATCACGGCACAGGATCAGCCACTGGATGTAACCCCACAAAACAACTTTTAAAAGCTTTGCTTTTTGGGGACCCATCAAGAATTCCTTGGGAGTGAGACACCATAGGAACGAGAAAAGAACTCAAGACCTTACAGATACATAAGCTTAACATACAGAAAGATACTGGAACAAACGGTCAGCCAGTGAACTCACAAACATCTGTGGTGATGTAAAATTGATAAGAAAAGACAGTAAGGGTTTAACAGGAGCAAATGACATTAAATCAATGAAATTATGTTCTCTGGCAGGGTACCCAGCACAGTGGGTAGGAAGGAAGCCGCAGGTAGCCAGAATCTGACTTCTGTAAGGTTTCTGACATAAGCTCCAGCCCGTATTTTCAAAATCAAAGTAGGGAAACAGGATCTGTGTGAAATCTCTTGTGTTTGTACGACTGAAAAAGTACTTACAGAGTAGCAAAAATCAAGTGTTCTGTTAGTCTAGCAAGACATAACAAACAGGTACCATAAAGGTCTACCACAAGATGAGTCATGTTTAATGTTTCCATTAGCAAAACGGGGGAAGGAATAGACAGAACCCTGCAAGATTTCCTGACAGCAACACGCACAGAGAGGTTATTGGTATTTCCCAGGAGAGGAACAGATTCCAAAGTGATGCTAAAAAGTTGGAACAAAGTGTCTGAAATCACTTCAATAGAATTTAGGAAAGTAAACTTCAAGGTATAAGACGTAAAAAGAACAAAATGCAATGTACAAATGCAGGATGGGGAAGAGCTGGTGAGCCAAAGGAGTTTTTGTGTAAATCACAGTGTGAATCATGAGCTTAGGCGCCTACAAGCAACAGCAACAGGATAATGGGATGTAGATGCGATGTTTTACCCTACAAAACACTCCTCAAGCATGTAGAAGACCATTTTACAAAGAGGATGATGACCCATTGTTGTTCATGCTCACAGAGGACAAGATTAAGTATTTTGCTTAATTTGCAACAATAAAGCTTTAGACAAAAAAATATCCAGTGTAATTATAGGAATAATGAAGCACAAAGCAGGCGTTCTAAGGAGGTTGTGTAATCTGTATTAGTGGGGGCTTTGAAGAAATCAAAAGAAAAAAAAAAATTGGTAAAACTGGTCTCGATTTCTTTCATCCTGCCCAGAGCAGAGAGGGTGCATAGGATGGTTTAAAATCCTTTCTAACAGCACACATTAGTGACTCTGACAACAAAGCCGCTCTTGCTGTCAGTGCTAGATGCTTGGTGGCACAGACTTTTGCTTTCCTCTGACCTGCACAGGATGAAATCTGGCCCCGGTGAAGTCAATGAGAATTTTGCCTGGGACTATGACGGGACCAGAATTTCACTCATCGGTTTAATGGCCAGAAGGGACAATTATAATAATCTTTCCTGACCTTTGGCGTAATATGAACCATAGGTTTCCCTCAGTGTGTAGCCAACATCTTGCGGTTGAACTAGAACATATGTTTTGAAAGGTTTTTCAGGACAGACACAGGCTAGAGTGGTAGTAAAATCCCCTCTAGTGGTGTGTGTCTTCATTGCAGGGTGAAGTTCTCACTCCCATGGAAATCGACCACAAACATCCCATTTGTAGGATTTTGCTAAAAGTAGCTAATTAGCCCCATCGCTTATATATGTAATTTTTACTGTATATATATATAAGCTGCATTGCTGTATGTGGATTAAACTGGTGGAAGCACCTCAGTCACAGGATTTGGGGAGTCAGGCCCCAGCAGTACTCAGAAACCGACGCTCAAGGAGCAGCTACTGCTGGGTCACCTCAGCTACATCAGTATGTTTCATAGGAAGAGGTAAGGATGTTGGACAAGAAAGCCAGAAACCCTTTTCTAAGACAAATAAACTTGTCCCGGAACATGTTCTTATTGGATGGCTGTTCATGCTCTGCACATACAGAATGCAGCTCCTCCCTACATTTTGGAAGTCTGTGCCTACAGGATCGTATTCTGGTTTTGGCCATTTGGTGCCACAGCTATTAGTGGACTGTACTCTCGTCCACTTGATCTAATTCTGCTTCCATCACAGTCAACATTCGTACAAATATTCCGACTAATGACAAATATTCCGACTAATGACAAATATTCCACTGACTTCAGTGAGAGCAAAGTCATATTTTGGATTCATTAGTTACTTTCTAAAAAGTGATTAAAACCACAAGTGGTTTTATGGGATCTGGAGAAAGAATCTGTGAATGAATTTGGTTTAGCTATTCACAAAGAACCAATTATAATGGTTTCAAATATTGATGATTCTATATCTGGAGACCTGATTAGATATGTAAAAAATTCATTCCCCCAGGAAAACTGCAGAAAATAAAATGAGAGATAGATCACTGTCAAAAGGTGTCATGGGCAATGCAAATTATAGTCAAATTATTACTGTTTCTCGTAGAGATCAGGTGCAAATAAAGGAGTCACTTGTCCAAAGGATGCTCTGTGCAGAGCTCCAGTTCCTATTACACTATCAGAATCCCACATGCAGTTTTTCTTGTAAGAATGAAATCTGTGCACATCTGGAATTTGAATGTCTGTTAAAAATCTCTGAGCCAGGGACAGTAATCTGGTCATACAGTACATTCTGCAAATGTTGATGAATTGCAGCCAAATTTCCATGCCTCTAAGCAGCGCGTTGCACTCACAAATAATAACAGCAGCCAGGTGCTGAAAGTTAATGCTGCACCTGAAATCAGATACAGGCCTGAATTATTTATTGAAATTCCATGACTTTATTTGCAGTAGTAGAAGAAAGAGTCACTTGAGGCACTGCAAATGAAGGTCTGAAGGGAGGGGTGTCGCTGACAACGGCATTCACCGCCGCATCAGCTGACCCCAGCGCAGGCCACGATCTGCCCCCGAGGCCTCGTTTAGTATCTCATTTAACATCATACCAATACCGTCCAGTGGTGACTTCTACTGATTTGAGATGAAAGAGCAACCGGTAACCCTCAGAAGGTATCCTGCCGTGGGCAGGACTTGGTCCTGCTACCTCCTTTTGCATCCCCGAAGCCAGCGGCGCTGCAGAGGGTATGAGAGAAGCTTCATCCCCAGATGCCATGAATGTTCACGACTTTGACGGAAAGCAGATCAAGTTGCATTGCAAAGGAGCGGTACATCGCAGGCTCAGACCAGCCTTTGGTTTGACTTTCGCATCCCAGTATGACTTCCCAGTGCAACCCATGACAACATCAGTAAACCAATTACTTACTGATACAGTATTACCAGTGTTTGGACTGCCACAAGAATAGAAATGCAATATAAGCAAACTTTCTGGTTCCCAGCTACTCAGAGAGAAATCACTAAACACAGAGTTTAGTGTTTAGGGGATATTTTTTTCACCTTTAGTATTTTCTTACCTGCCAAAAATGCTGTATTTGTTCATCTGATTATTTACACTGACATACTGTCAAATTTTACAGGAAAAATTACAGGAAATTTTTTTTCACCAAAGTGTTGGCAGGCATTGGAATGGGCTGCCCAGGGAAGTGGCTGAGTCACCACACCCCCAGGGATGTAAAAGACGTGTAGATGTGGTGCGTAGGCACAAGGTTTAGTGGTGGACTTGGCAGTGCTGGCTTAATGGTTGGACTCAGTGATCTTAAATGATACAGCTTTAACTAAATTTAAAATAAATATTTCAATAAATAAATCTAGATAAATAAAATATTTAAATAAAATATTGAATACAATATATCATTTTAAAAAAAC